>NW_008583354.1:0-48549 GCF_000691845.1 Merops nubicus | reverse complement strand
GGCGGGCTCTGCTCACCACAACAGACCCCTAGTTATGCAGCTAGAGACCAACCTCTAGGCAGAGTTTGTGTCACTGATCACACCCTTCTAAGCCTGGTCATTCAATCGGTTTTCAGTCAACTTCACTTTCACTTACCTTGTCTTTACATCAGTTTGTCCATGAGGATGTTATGGAAGACAGTGTTGAAAGCATCACTATGGGCAAAATAAACAACATTCACTGCTCATATAGTGAGCTCACCTCATGAAGATTTGGAAAGAGACTCACCCTTACAACTCCTTGGAGTCTACTCAGATCCTTCATTTCATCACTGGTTACAGTTCCCAACCAGATGAAGTTTAATGTGGGAAAGAATATCCATATTTATTTTTTTTTTTTTAAATCTGTATTTCTTTTCTTATTAAACTGTAAGAACATACTGGGAATATAGGAACAATAAATCCTTTGATTAGGTCTTTGTTTTCCTAAATTAAATACAGTAAGAGAAGATATAGTAATTGCTGTGCATGCAAGAACGATTCGGGTTTGGTACTCATGTAGTATAATATCATTAAATATAATTTTAAATATTTTCACAGGAATACACAGGAATTCACTGATTATTATCAGAAATCATAGGAATACACAGGGATTCACTGCTGCTTATACCTGTTACAAAATCAGTTTTTAGTCATTTCCAAGTGACACTGCTGTCAAAATCCAAATCTATTTCAAAAGGACAAGAACCTTGTTTATATTTTTAACAAACCCCTGCACTTTCCCTGCCATATCATAAAAGAGCAGACTTAAAAAAAAAGTTTTCCAACACCAGTTTTTAAATCTAATTGTTCGTATCACTGACGTGATAGTATAGGAGGGATGCTTACAGCAGTCATCACATTAAAACCATGCCAGCTTCATCCCTGCTCTTTAATAAACAGGTTAAATATATTCTGAACTGCTTGTATCCTTCTGTCATCCTTGCACATTTGTAATGCTTCTTTAGCTGCTTGATTTATCTCCAAACCCACTGATTGCCATTATAAGAATTCCCATTGACTGAAGTGATACTTATTGATGTGAGCCGAGCTGATAAAGCTCAGGCCTCACCATTCCTGAGCACAGAGTCGTGCTGATTATGATGCTACAGATTGTTTTTCTTTCAGTAGGCAAAATAGGTTTAGAAACATGTTTTCCCTTCATCCTTCAAAGTAACTCACAGCAGTCACTGAGATACAAAAAAATGGCTTTTCAGATGTTGGCAAACATTTTGAATGGTTCCTACTTCAGCTAACAGCTGACCTCTTTTGATCTAGAAAGCCTTCATCACAAAGATATTTTCAATCCAGAGAGACTTAGTCATGAACCTGTCTTTTTGTTTGTTTGTTTGTTTTTTTGTTTGGTTGGTTTTTTGTTTTTTTGTATAATGCTTAATGCAACATTCCCTGTGTACCTGAATATGTTCTCTGAACCAGTCTGGGAAAGCATTGATGGAAAAATAAATGTGTGTTGTATAACTTACATGAGCTTTTAAGTAATAAAAACATAAAGGACCATTTCAATAAAGATTCAAATATATTCAAGCAAGCATATATCTTGATTCAAATCTGAACCTCCTCCCTCACAAGCATAATTCTTTTGCAACAGGATTCAGGGGCAGAGGGAACAAGAGGAAACACATTTTAGTCAGCTACTACCAAATATCAGTGTCATGATATTTTGGTTTCCTAGTGGATGGAGCTCAAAAAGAATCTATGTTCCCCCATCCTAAGAAAATGCATGTCCACCTCTTGTTTTTAATTCCTCCTCCACACATATACATACAAAATTTCTGACTTCCATGCTGTCAATTTTTCACATAAAAACTAAACTGTACCAGGTGGCTTGGATAATTAGCATTATTAATGGAAAACAAGCTAGGTTCTTTAACAGCAAGTCACAATATTTCTTCTACATCTTTCCAGAGAGCTGTTAAAGAAGCTGAAATAAACCTAATTGCTGATTTTCTTCTAATTCTTTTACTACATTTAGGAAATGGAGACTAAGAAGAGCAAACGAGACTCTGCTTGCCTAGAGAAATGAGAATTAAGAATGTGTTTAACATTTATATACCTGAAATATGGTCATATATGGGCACAGAATCTGATTTTTAGCAATGTTATTTTCAATGGCTTCATGTAACTCTCACATAACAAAGAACATCTCAGCTGTTGTTCTGCCAATGACTAGGCCTAACACAAATGACATAACCAGCAGAAAGACAAACCAATAAGTAGAATGTATTGAGAGCAAGAAAGTTATGCCGTGAATGACTGCCAGGGGTACAAACAAGTCAACCAGTTCACATACAATCGACACCACCCCCAACAATCCCAGAAAAGATAAAATCCAACCCACAATAGGCAGTATAAACAGAGAGCCAAGGTTTCCCATGGATGGAAAGGGAAACAGCCAGACCAGAAAGCCAAACAAACAAGACAAAGGTGCCCACATGGCGACTCTCACCTGATTCACCCACGTTCGTAAAGGTCTGAACTGACTGGGGCCCAGCTCCAGGGAGAGTCAGGAGGTCTGCCCTGAACCAGGAAGCTCTGGGGAGTGCACTCCACAGACAGACACTCCTGACTCCCTGCAAGTGGTCCCAGCTTTTATCCCCAAGCAGACCCCTGACCTTTGTCAACTCACTGCGGGACCCCTGGGGCTCATTTCCCTTCTGGCTCTCCCTGCAGGGCCGGCCGCACCCTGGGGGGAAGCTCTAAGGCAAACTCACCACCTCTTTATGAAGGGCTGTGGGAATCACCCATATGTCAACCTTAATTCAGGGCTCAGGGTTCAAACCCCAGCATTTCAGCTGTTCTTAAAAGAACAAAGGGAGACTCTCCCCCACCTCCCACCTTCATTCACTTGTCCTTTTTGACTAGGAAGAAACACAGTATTCGGAATCTGAGTTCAAGTCTGAAATGAGGATTTGATGAACTGCAAAAAAGCTGACCTGTAAATCAGAAGTCGGTGCCAGCTACTCAGTTTCAGCCCTGTTTGCTAACCTCGTGGTTCAAAGAAGTCAGCAAAGATTCTCATGTTACTCAGTGGTTCCATCTTTTAAGGGAAAGTCCTTGGTGATATACAGTTAACATTTACAAAGGTAAAAGAAAGCACCTGGGGGATAAGTCCATTTTAGAATATCTTTATCAGTCCAGGGGAAGAGAACTAAAGTTCTTTTGAAAACCACAGTAGTGCCTGTTCTTTTCCTCATGGCCTATTTGTGATTTTCTCTATCCTTATCATTGTTTGGGTGTAGCTCACGTTTTGGGCAGTGTTTTCACTGGAGTGTTACACACAATAACAATATACTTCAAAACAACTCCTTGTGGTCACAGTACTTTACAAACCTAAACCAGAGTTACTAATTTCTCCTTTCTCTGACAGAATATTTTATAGGAAATACATCCATACTGCAACTGAGGTGTACTCTGCTATATCTGGAGTTTTAAAGCAGTCATGATTAATCACAGTTTAGTTTTTTTTCAGTCTTTAAAAGTAAAATTTTTTAGTTGACAAAATAAAAATATTCTTCTCCCTGATATTAATTAAGCCATATTCCATTATATTTTATATGAAAAGTAGTATTCTTATCAGTTACTTTTGCTGTACTACAAACCTACTTGAATGAATGCTCCTCTAAATAATGTTTGATTCAGTCTTTGGTGTATTTTGAAGTGTACAGAGCGTATTTTGATGATCCCATTGACAAAATGGTAAAGCAGTACACTGGAAGAGTAGCCTATAAAATGGATTTCACTGTTGTTTACTATGTGACCATGTCTTTTATGTGTAACTGGAGAGTTGTGATTGTAAAGGAAAAAAGATTCCTTTTTAAAAGGAAGCTTTAGCCTTTAAAGATTTTTATTGTTATTTGTAGTGTTATTAGTGTTATGTCTTTTTTTTTCTTTTTCTTCTTGTAAATGCTGATAAAATTTCAGGAATGAAGAAAGTAGATAGATTTCACCTTGTAGACATGAACTACAACATCTGTTTTCTAAGCTACATGTATGTATTTATATTTATTATATAAACTTCTGAGAATTACATGATTAGATAGGAAGATAATAGTTTTTTTTACAAAGCTGCCACTATGAAGACCATGTCAGCCTTTACTTGACAAGCAAGAGATATTGACTAGCACTTTGCAGAAAATTAAGAAGTCTGGACTTGTAGCAGGTTTGGATGGTGAAAAAAATTCACAAGTCTTTTCAGAAACTGCACCAAACAAACATGATGACTGCTTGGGAAAGCAGCTTTCCTTCATGGTACCCATAAAAGTTAAACAGCCTTCAAGTTGCTAAAAAATACAATAATATTCATCAAACTATGTTTTTGAATGCAGACAACTGTAATTTGTGATACCATTTAAGGGCATCACTGCTGTTGCATTGAAATAAATGTTTTACTCTGTCTGTCCATTAGAACCTGTAAATAGAGTGTGATGACCACAGTAATATCTTTCATGTTAAGTGAATGCATTCAGGTCTAAATAAAGCTCAGTTCCAAATTTTACATTACCTTTGTCTTTTTTTTTTTTTTTTTTTTCAGGTAATTACATACTACTGTAAAATCAGTTTTATTTATAAGTACTTAAAATCATGCTTTGTGCTGTGTGTCTGAGTGTTTTGATTTTATAACTGTTGCTAATGCATTTGATGCAGACACTTGTTGCTAAAATCCTTGAAAGACATTGCCAACCACATTTTGAGAAGGATGTTAAAAAACTGCTGACTAGTTTAATAAGCATTCAAATGTTCTTCTGGTAAGAGCTCTTCTTTTAGCAAACCACTGGGGAATGTGTGCAGATTTCTTGATTCTATTTGCTTGTTAAGTTCACTGGGAAAAAAAAACAAACAAAAAAAAATTTGAAGAATTTGTGTGTCAATTTCTGCATACATTTGTTTCTTCTTCACATAAAGAAAAAAGAGTCTTCTCTGTCCTTTTGATTAGAAGTAAATCCAGTACCTCTTAGTTCAGTGGTAATTCCAGTCATGGACTCATTAACGAAAGGCAAACCATTATTTAACATCAGTTTAAATATCTTTCTTTACTGAAATAATTTCAAGCTTATGGTATGAAAAGCATGGTCATTAGATAAAACAAAAATGTATTCTTTTGTTAAACAGTGAAACTGTTTCATTATATCAAGCAGTAAAAACTGTCTGCTGTAGGAAGCTCTTCTGTTGACTGCTTGCCCAATTTAGAAGCATAGTATCATTAATGAGTAAACCAGCAACCAGATTCCTCCCTCCACTCTTAAATCACACAACAGATATCCAAAGTGGCCTGCCACTGGAGGAAGGAATAAGTTAATGCACTCACTCACAGCATATTGTGTGAAGAAGGGAGCAAGCTGACTTCAGAACCATGCTATGGTAGATGAAAACAGCCAGACAAGGAATCCAAATGTGTAGCAGGTCCCTAGAAAGAAACTCGTCATCTTGCTTCACCATCCTGGAAGCTCCACTTGCTATAAAGAATCAGGGAAACCTTTCAATAACCAGAACCCTCACACACACTCCATAAACAAACCTTCCAACCCCACTGCAGGCAGTCAGCTCTTATATAGGTGGCTTCTTGCCCTGCCTCCCAGTTAATGTAGAAGGTGGGGGTACCTGGTGGTGATTTCCTCATCAGTTCCTACCCAAGGCTGGCCAGACCCTGGGTGAAAACCACTAAGAAGGGTCCTTGTTGTGGGCATCATCCACATTCCAAATCTCATTCAGGGCTGGGGGTTCAACCCCAGCATTTCAGAAGTGTCCAATCATTACTGTGCAGAAGCTGCTCTTTATTATTTCTCCTGCATATTTGCATGAGTTCAGTGACATGAAATATCATTGCTGAGTAATGCAACATTAAATATAGGAGAAATGGAACTTGACAAACCCTATAATAAAACTCATAAAGAATAGAGGATGCCATGGGGGAAAAAAATCCAAAATATTGTAAGAAAAAATAGTGTCAATGTAGATATGTACCATATTAAAGGCCAAGTTAGGAAAGTACTTTAGATAGCCCACTCTATGACAAGCAATATATGAGCAAAAATGAGATGAATACAGTTGACTGGAAACACCAATAGAAAGTATACAAAGGCAACACTGCAAGTTCATGCCAGACTTTTGTGTGTGTGTGTGTGTGTTTCTGACCTGCAGACCAAGGTTAAGGATGACTGCACATTCTGTGGGTCAGGCTGCTTTCTTAGTATGTAGACCATCTAGATTCTACCTTCTCCCACCCTTCTCCATTTCATTACAGTTCCTGCATTTCTCTTGAATGATTTATATAGAGATACTACGGTCATCAAAGGAGAATGAACCAGACTATGACTTTTAAACTAAAATGTTCTCCAGTTAGAAGGTTGCCATGTAATTCACTTGGTTAGAAGTTGGTGGTGTAAACAATTCTTTCCTGTCTCTCTAGAATTAAAAAGACATGATGGAGGCATTCAAATTTGTGATTTGAATCAAGCAAAGAGTGAATTTTAAAGACCCTTTCTTACTTTGTTAATTTTTAACTTGGGAAAATGAGCCACTGCCCCAAATATACCCCTCTCCTGTAATGTTATTCAGTATTTTTATGCCTAAGCAGAAAACAGAGAGAAAAGAAGAAAATGGAAAAAACACTTAAATGGATTTCACTATTTTTCATCAGCCATCTACCTCAGAATTGTTATCAGGTTGTGGTCATGCTCCAGCCCTAATCTCATTGTTTTTCTGCAAGACACAGCAGAATCTTCTCACTTCAGCCGCTTTAGTCTCCTTTCCTACAGTGGTAGATGGTGAGTCACATTTACAAAATACTGCGTATTGCACTAATCACCCATTCCACAGTGTCAAGAAATGCAGCTATTATTTTCTGAACATTCCTCAGGTCAGGAACAGTAAAAGTCACATGCCACATCAGACTTGTATACACAAGTACATTTAATTGTTTAAATACGTATCTACATGTCCAGCTGTATAAATATATCTATATGTGCTCATAGATTGGTAGACACAATGCGTATCCATGACCCCTGCAAGATGAGAACATTGAAAGGATGAGTCATTTTAGCAACTTGCAATTCATGACAAGGGCCAGAAAGGGCATGTGTCCTCACTCTCATAAGCAAGCATGACATAGGATTGTGGCTGCACAAATAGATCCCTGAAAGAAAATCCTGAAATCCTGCAGACAAGGTGCCTTGACAAGTTCTGTCACAACCGTCCCTCTTCAAAGCAAAAGTCTGAGGTCTGTGTGCCAGGACACATGCTTTTGTGCCCATCTTTATGAACTCAAAGGAGCCCAGAGGAATAAACACAGGCAGGGGAAACCCAACAACCTCACCAGAGCAAATGGAGCCCCTGGGCTGGCTCCTCCCAAGGTGATTCCAGGGGAGCCTCAGACCATTGCCCTGGAGTGACTCTCGCCAACCTGAACTAGCATGAACACTCCCTCAATGATCTTCCTGTCTGAGGATGTTGGGGTGGGACGTTTATGGAAATAATATTTTGGGATTATACAAGACGTTATGGGGAAAAGGACCAAAATTAGGACAAAAAAATCATGGCAAACAGAGGGAAAAAAAGGAGTAAAAATAGGTTGTGCATAACCAGGTTGCTAGATAGTATACTTGTTTCACTGTTCCCTATTCCTAACTGCTGCAGCCTGTCCTGTTTATACCCCACTTCTCATTTATGGTGTGAGGAACTTGCTATTCTGAGTGTATGTGTGTATATAGAAGATTAAGTACTGGCAGATTAGGCCCATGGATCTGGGGAGACTAGAGTGGGTGCCTACTATAGGGCTGTGCATATCAGCATGTAACAGCTAGCAAATGTCAGCCAGACCAGATTTCAAGTACAACAAAAGGTTTGAAAACCAAATTGTGAAGCAGCCATAAGTCTGAACAGGATCCTGGAGAGATGTGTATGAGAGTTGGCTACTGGAGGGACTTGGAGGTTCAAGCTAGCTCCTGGAGAGACCACAGGGTTTGGAAGCTGGCTATGAGGAAGGTCAGAATTTGAGACCAGCTACAGAGAGAGGAGTTCATATGTGTGTGTCTGTGCAGGAGACAGCTGGGAGGTCCAGCGGCTGGTGACCAGACTTACTGAGTGTGTAGCCAGGCCAGTTACTGGAGTGATGCAGCTTGTGCACATAGCTGGTGTTTGAGTGCTCTGCTTTCTGTGTTGATCCATGTGGCTGGCAGTGTTTATGTTACATACTGCATGGACGTGTGTGCCTGCTGGGAATGCATCCTCAGCCTTGCTTCTGTCTGGACCTGGGAACATGGACCAGCCAGAACCCCACATCTGTTGGGCTGCTGGATTCAGAAGCTTCTAGCAGTGAGAAATGGTCTGAGACTTGAGAAATAGTTGTTGGCTTACCTTAGGTTTTTGATTAGGTGATTTGCACCTTGTAACCCTTTACTGAACCAAGACTAACTTTTGAAAAAATCACAGCAAAGTGCTAAATTTCTGCACACAGTTATGGTTAAAACCTCTTCTAGTATTTCTTCTTTCCCTGCACCTGCTAGGCAGCCAGAGATGTACCTCAAGTCAGAAACCACTTTGAGTCTTTGTATTGTTTCTTGATAGAAAGGGTTTTTTTGTTTTGTTTTGGTTTTGTTTTGTTTTTGTTTGGTTTTTTTTTGTTTTTTTTTAAAAAAAAACAAATATAAAAAAGGAGGAAAATCTTTCCTGAATTTGCCAAATTTTCATGATGATAAAAATTAAACATAAATGTGGCAGCACTAGAATGAGAAGGCAGAATTTTTACTTGATTTAAAGTAATTTCTGATAACAAACAGAACTTATTTTTTGTCACAAAGCACTGTAACCTAACTTAAATTAAAAAAAAAAATTAAATCCAGAGCTATTCATTACCAGTGGTCATTTATCAGAAATGTTGGCAATGAGTGGTTATGTATATATGCATACATACATTTAATGATGCTTTTAAGAACCTTTTAACATTCACACCTGTATTACATGCATTCATATAAAAAATACTATATTATTAGAAAATGCTTAGAAACACTATTTCTAACTTTTAAATGTTTCTTCTTTTTTAAATAATGGAAAATTAAACCAAGGAAAAAAAAAGAAAGTACAATCAAAGCAATAATATTTTGAGTTTAGATGGAGGCACTATCAGTTAGCCAAAAATTTATTTGTTTAAAAAGCATTTTCACAGGATCAAAAGGCAAGCAGAAGCTGACCTTTAATCTTCCCGTCTGAATAAGTACATCACAGCATGCGACTTAATCACTGATCCTTGCTACACTTTGACAGCTGAATTGAATAGTGATAGTTTGAGATAAACCAAGGATCAGTATTAAAAATGGAGCTTAATAACGAGTGGAAATAAAAAGAAACAATAAGAAAAGACACAAAATAAATTAGGATAATTAAACACAAATACCTCATAAAAAACAAAAGACATGATTATATGGTACCTGCATAGTATGTGGCACTTGCATAGCAGATAATGGAAAATCAAAAATATGTTTAAGGGGTGGATAGATGATGCATTATGGGCATTTTCAACAGAAATCAGTTCTGTAAGGAAAAGAGTAACAGACTCTTTGCTTAAGTATGACATCAAAAATAGCAGACAACCTTTCTGAGTTGTTCATTACTTTTCAACACTGCTTTTGATATTCTGAAATTGTGTTGTATCCTTTAGAAACTTTTTCACTCCATGCTCCTGTATCAACTAATTTATCTTTGGTCCTTACTTTTGCTTTGAAGCAGAGATCAATGGAAGGTCATAACAGGTTGGTTTTGTGTCTTTTTTTTTTTTCTTTTTCTCTGAAAAAAAAGATTATTTCTTGTAACAATATTTTAATTATGGAATGAAGTATTCTGGAGGCTGCATCCCCATCCCTGCCTTCCAGCTCAAGGGGTTGGCTACCCAGCAAACAGCTAGTACTGCTATTAAAGACTAAGACAAGAAGACATTCAGTACCTCAGCCTTTTCCTTGTCCTCAGTCACTATGTTTCCCTCTGCATCAACTACAGGATGGAGATTCTCCCTAATCCTCCTTTTATCGTTAATATATTTATAGAACCATTTCTTGTTGCCCTTTACAGCAATGGATTAGTTTGCATTTGTCCAGTGGCTGGTATAACAGGGACCTGATTCTTAATAGATGGTTACTATAAAGAGGATGATTCAACAGGACAACACTCCAGTTCTTCACTGTCGTAAATTCTTCAGTTTCATTAGGATGATACAGATAAGATTAACACAATAATGCATTGAACTTAACTTTGCCAAAAAAAAAGAAGCTGACAAAACAGTTGCTTCCTGGATGTATGAGCAAAGTGTGCTCTATTTATAACTTTTCCTACCTCTTTTAGACCTCAGCTGATTTCCTGTATAAACTGGCTGTTGACTACAGTTGGTAGAAAACATGTTAAGCTTAACTGAAAACAAAATAAAATTGCAGATATTTTAACAGGGTCCATCAATAACTAGAGTTGAATAATATGATTTTTTATACTGTTAAATTTTATTTGGAGTATAATACTAACATACAATATTTCAGACAGATGTAGGAACCACTGGTAACCATTGCTTATCACAGTGGCAAAGCACAGACAGAAGTCTTGCAAGCACCACGAGACAGGCAGCTGTTTTATAAGGATGAAAAAGGTGTGGCACATTAGGTGGGAGGCTAAGACACCCACCGCCCAGCTCCTGCTGAGATTGTGTAGGCCAAGCTGTCACTCTTTTGCTAAGGTGACAACCAGCTATTATGTGCTGAGCTCCTGTGCATTTCCACGTTGCAAAGACAGCAAGACTTCCTGGGTTGAGCCATTTGCCCCTGTACAAACCAGTGGTTCCTCCACATCAGGAGCACTCATACAATAAGTGATATGTATAAACATTGAAAAAAAAAAAATTGGTTCTTGCTAGAAAGATGTTGAACTACAACAAGGTATGTGATAACAAAAGTAAGGTTCATCTCACTTAATTGAACACACACCCACTATAATCAGTTGAGAGAAGTATCTAACTTCAGAGCATAATTAACTGAACTTCTTTCACATGGGTGAGGGAATTGCTTTGTAGAAGAATCTGTTTTTCTTTCTGTTGCAACCTGAATGTCTAAATCACATGTAAACACCTACATTTTGTCAAATGAATATCACTATTGGTATCTCCATCTGCCTACTTCAAACACCATGTGGATGAAGATGGCTACTATTACCTAATTTTGTAACGACTTAATAATCTTAGACCATAAATAAGAAAATTACATGTCCATATCACACAAAGCTACCTATGGAATTGTTACTGGTGACATGTAATCTGTCCTATAGTATTTCAATGAGGTTTCACCTGGAAAGTCAGAAAATTCAGGTCATAGATAAACCTACTGAAGTACATTTTGTGAGTCCCTCACAAAGCTGCTGCAGAATTTTAGAAAATTGCCAGTGGTACAATCCATGCCATCACTGTCTCTGTAGAGGAAAAGGAGAATATCAGTCTCTATAAATTGCAATTACGACAATATTCATGGATAATACAAAACCAGGTTGAATGCTCATCTTTTCTCAGAATATTTTTACTAACAATTCTTTCTTAGTTTCAGTTAAGAAACCAATGATTGAAAAAAAAAAAAAAAAAGAAAAAGAAATACAGACCTGGCTGCATACTGTACTGTGTATTTCAACCAAACAAGTTGATTATGTCTGATTAGAGGCATAATAGCAAATAATGAAAAAGAAAGAATGGATCACAGGATTGCAACAATATCTGTTTTTTTCTAATCAGTTGTGATGACTGTTAAATTTGCTTTTTGTCTTCCATGTTCTTATGGATTAAGACACTATAGCTGAGGCTGAAAACTATTTCTATCCTTTTACTCCAGAATTCAGCATTTGCTTTCTAATAAAAAATGCATTTTGGGAACATTTCTAATACACAACTATATTTTTGTTATAATTAAGAAATGTAGAAAAAATGTAACATCAAACATCATCATTTTTCCCCTGATTGATCAGCTCTCAATAAAAGACCTTGGTAGATCTGCAGTGGCAAATTCTTTAGGATGACAATTAACCTTACTTTAAAATAGAGACAACTAAACCAGCTCCATAAAAAAAATGACAGGGTTTATCAGTTCATCTTCATTTGACAAAAATACATGTCTTAAACCTCTGTGTGTATTTTTATACTGTAGAATGGAGTGTAGAAGAGGTATATAGCCCTCAGGCCATGAATTCACATTACAACATATTTGAAATAGTAGTAAAACAATAATGGCCTGAAGTATGGTTGCGTTTCCCTTTTGCATACTCCTAGTACACTGTAGAAAGAACAATAACAGGTGATGCTACAAAATCATAAATGATTTAAATAAACATTTTTGTCAAACTCCTTGTAAGTAAAAGCAAAATCTCAGGGTAATAGTAACAATATCCCTGCTCTCATATACGGTGAGCTGCTAATCTGGACATCTTTGAGATATAATTCTTTTCACCCTGCACTAATGTAGATTCAAATGCACCATTTAAATATGTACATTTAAGATAGGTGTGTATTATAGTATATTTGTTGTATGATATGTTGAATTAAAGGCAGTAATTACTCTTTCATAAATCAGTCTGATTATCAGACACTGTATTCTATGTCTATGCCCAGGTGCTGTAAACAGGGTCTTCAGGGCAGCTTCTATGAGGAGGGGCCAGGGCTGCTCTGTGGTGGACACAGCTGGTTCCAGACAGCTCCAGTGAACCAACAGCAGGACACAGCTGAACCCTGCATCACAGAGAGAGGAGGAAGGAACAAATAGAGGGATCAAAAGCAGGGGGAACACCAAGGTCAGGGGAGCAGGAGGAAGCACTCCAGGTACCAGAGCAAATAATCACTGCATTTCATGAAGGACTAACTGCTGGAACCAAAGAAACTAGTCTTACTTGTTTTTTTTGTTTTAAATTTGGTTACAAAGTTTTCAATACATAGATTAGAGGGGCAGGGTTCAAGTTGTTCCAGCCATTATCAGAAAAGTTATTTGTTTTTTTTTATGAGTCATACAAATGTTAACTAATAAAATTTTTGCATGTCAAACTTTGTTGTTTTCACAATGATAAGACAATGCTATTATTTATAAATTATTTTTTCACATAGGAATTATTCTAGAGAAACAGTGAGTAAGTTAGACTCCAAAGCAGCAAATTGTACATCATGGGCTTTTTTGATTTTTCAAAAAGTAGGAAAAAAATATAATAAAAACTGTTAACTGAACATTTTTAGCCATCATTCACTCTCGTTCTCAGATTATTTTTTTGATGGCAGTGAAAAATAAAGCTCATGAAATAGTCAATGCTCCTTAAGAAAATTCTAGACAAATGTTGTCCTAATTCCCCACCATTCTAACTACTTTTGACTGGTTGTCTGCTAGAGGGAAAGAAAACAGCACAGCAGAAAGGTTATTCTTTGTAATTTACAGTTTATTTGCTACCACAGTTGTACTTTTAGAAATAAGGGCTCTGTGTTTTGTGTACTAACTACATCAGTGTCAGGCTCACTATGAATTTGAAGTTAAACATCCTGCTGAGAAGAAATCACAAAAAATTCTCACTATCACATTCTTTAA
Organism: Merops nubicus; assembly: GCF_000691845.1. Taxonomy (NCBI): domain Eukaryota; kingdom Metazoa; phylum Chordata; class Aves; order Coraciiformes; family Meropidae; genus Merops; species Merops nubicus. Next base: position 34,936 of record NW_008583354.1, on the reverse strand, counting down.
TGTCTTCAATGTGACTGAAAGGTTTTTGGCTAAATATAATTCACAGCTGAATTAGGTCATTAGAAATTAGAATCACGTTATAGCACTGTTTCTCCTACTAGCTGTGATATATAATATCTGTTAGCTACAAATGTGAGGTTTTGTAATTCTATTTCCTCTTTTTACTCTCTTTAAGAAAAACATGTTCCAAATAAAATGTCTAAATGATGTTATAAATTTCTAATCAATCAATAACTGGCTTGGAAGAAAATTCAAAACAAAGCATACTAAAAGGAGTTTTGAAAAAAATAATTACTACTTATGTGTTCAATGTATTAACAAAATATTAAAGTATAATTAGGTTACTAATTGCATTGAAAAAACAGCTGTCTGGTCAAATAGACAGTCTGCTTCTGGCCACATCCAGACATTCCCCTGCTCTGGAGTTGGTACACAGTAATTTGTCCTGTTATTTGACAGTAGTTACTGAAGAATGAGACCATCCTAATCTGTTTTATGCCAATAATTATTGTATTTAGCAAAAGGAAAGGATGTTCTTCCTTACCTGCCGATAGCAGATAACACCCAATCGAGTGAGTCTGAACTGGGCATTTATGATTACAGAAATCAGTTGTGGGGCTGAAGTGGTTTGAAATCACTTTTGTGTTTCTAATCCTGTTGCTGCACAAATGTAATTCTCACAGGCCTAAGAATCACTTTCAGTGCCTCTGGCTTCATGGACTGGAGGACAGCCTAAGGCAGACTTGATGTATCTACAGTCAATGCTGTGCAAAGAGGCCTAAGCAATCTCTGAATGACTCAAGTGGGATACCAAAAATACCTTCCCTGTAATGGCTGTCTTCCTGAGACAGTTAATGCTGCTAAACATTTCACTGCATGTAACAACTTTCAAGACATGGTAGTGTGACTTTATATTCATTTCTTCAGTCATTATTTTTTCTGCCATATGACAAACTGCTTCTGACTGCTTCTGACATTATCTACCTGCATTTCTTAAAGTGTAGCTGTGGAAAAAGAGTACAGCTGTAACACCTTTGATATAGTCATCCAGAATATTCTTGTCACTAAATTGGAGAGATATTGGCTTGATGGATGGACTCTTAAATGGATAAGAAAGTGGCTGGATGTCCATGTCTAAAGAATTACAATCATTGGCTCAATGATCAAGAGGGAACTTATAATGAACAGTCCCTCAAGGGTCTGTACATCAGATCGGTTGTGCAATTGATTCCCTTGAGGGAAAGGATCCCATCCAGAGGGACCTCGACACACTTGAGAAGTGAGCCCACGTGAACCTCATGAAGTTCAACAAAACCAAGTGCAAGGTCCTGCACCCAGGCTGGGACAGTCCGCAGTATCAATACAGTGCTGAGGATGAATGGATTGGGAGCAGCTCTGCAGAGAAGGACTTGTGAATACTGGTGGATGAAAATTTAGAGAGGAGTTCATAAAGTGCACTTTCAGCCCAGAAATCCAAACATATTCTGGGCTGCACCAAAAGAAGTGTGGGCAGCAGGTTGAAAGAATTGATTCTCCCCTCTGTTCTTCTCTCAGAGACCTCATCTGGAGTATTGCATCCACCTCTAGGGTCCTTGGTAAAAGAAAGACATGGACCTGTTGCAGTAGGTCCAAAGGAGGGCCATGGAAATGGTCAGAAGGTTCTAACACCTCCAATGAGGAAAGGCTAAGAGAGCTAGGGTTGCTCAGCCTGAAGAAGAGAAGGCTCCAGTGAGACTTAATTGTGTCTTCTCAGTGCTTAAAGAGACCTTGTGAGAAAGACATAGACTTTTTGCCAAAGCCCATAGTGACAGGACAAGTGGCAATGGTTTTAAACTGAAAAAATGGTAGATTTAGGTTCGATATAAGGAAGAAGTTCTTTACTGTGAGGGTAGTGAGATGATGGAATAGGATGCCCCATCACTGCAAGTGTTCAAGGTCATGCTGGGTAGGGATTTGAGAAACCTGATGTTGTGAAATGTGTTCCTATTCATGGCAAGGTCGTTGGACTAGATGATCTTTAGAGGTCTCTTCCAATCCAAAGTGTTCTATGATTCTATGATCATTTCAGCATCTTTTTTTCTTTAGAAAACTGTGGATGCAACAGCAGGAAGTTACAAGTTTTTAATTTGTTCCTTTTTGTTTCAGAAGGTGTTTTAGTAAGATGGCTTTACACACCACTAAATGCAGCAGAATTGTCTCCAAGCTGAGAAATGGCTTGGTTAGTTGTCATTAGTACCCAGACAGATAAATTTTCAAGATCTATTATTGAATAGCAGAAAAGAGGATTCACATCCGTCTAAAGTTCTATGAATATAATCCATTCAACATGGGTTCAGACAAAGTCAGACCTGGTGTTTTAAAATTTATTTTAATTCACTTTTGTTCACAATTTTTTTTTAACTGCTCTAAAGAAAAGTGTGGGGGTTTTTTTGGGTTTTGGTTTGTGTGGTTTTGGTGTTTTGTTTTGTTTTTTTCTGGTCTCTTTATCCCCAGGTTCATGATTAGGATTTTGTTTTACTGGAATGTATTCAGGGACTTCCTGCTTCCAATTCTGTCTATGTCAACCTGATTCTTAGTACCAGCTCTGTGTAATTACTGGCTCAAGAGGTTTGTACTGTTACTGTATTGTCAGTATTCCAAAAAATCTTTCTACACAACTATAAGTGAGTGTTACTATGGTTTTTTAAATCAAATTGTTATTGAGTATGGTACCTCTTGGTCTGGCTGCTGTCTCGAAACCAAAACTTGCTCTGAATCAGATTTACAGGGGAGATTATTATTATTATCATGAGACAGAAGAATAGAAAGACGTTGGGTCTGCTATCAACCACTACCTTATATAATACTGTACATTGAGGACAGATTTAGCTTAATCACAGCCCAGCTAGCATGCAATAATTTGTGTTAGTATAATATTGCATTTTTACTGTTATGTCTGCAAAGACCTGTTGACTTCCCTCCCTAGTCATTTTAATCCCTCAGAAGAGGTCGGAGATACATTATTTTTCCTGAATCACCGAATCATCCATCACTTTCTCCAAAATATTGAAAAGTCAGATTAAAATTGTTTCACCATTTTTTACATTGCTAATTCAAGTCTATTGGACATGAATTTACTTTCTAATTTTTAAAATCTTAGAATTCTCATTATCTAACCTGCGAATATAGACATATATAACGACATGTTAAAGATATAAGATGAGCTTTCCTACTCATTGTTATGCAAATAGTGGTATGTAAAACTTATTTCAATAAATCCATAAATTATTTATTTTTTCTTTCCCATTTCCTTCAAAATTCTTTCATAATTCTCTTTCATGTAAAATGAACATTCAAATAGACAAAAAAATATATGTCCTTCTGAACACCAGAGGAAAGTTCATTTCTTTGCCAGTTCCCTGTCAAATAGTAAGGAAATTAAGAGGATACCTGCCAGTTTTCTGCGAGCAGATTTGTTAATATATAAGACATGAATTAAATGACTCAAACCTTTTCACTGTCATTTATATCTTTGTATTAATTCCAGACTATAAAATGAGAAATCCTTAAGACGGTGTTCGATAAGGAGAAGTACCTGCAGATACAATTTCTTTGGTAGATGATCATCTGTTGCCAAGGTGTGGTAATTCTGCAATAGATAAAGCCAGGTTCTACAGGAATCTCCAATACAGCTTAGGAAGTGCCAATGCTTTTGTTCTTTGAACAAAGAATTGTAAGATGTCATCTGAAACATTATCTGTTCTCCTGGTCATTACTGTCATTCACTCAAGCAGGCATATGCTCTTTTTCAGCAATATAGTCAATGAAGAGCTTTTTGTGGCATAGAAGATACTGGTCTTTCCAATCTGCCAAAGTGAATGGTGAGAAGAGCTATGAATGCTGAAAAAGTATGCATGATTTCAGCATATGCCTTAAGAATTAAGCTGAGTATTATATTTATGTTTAAATATTGATGTTGTATTTAAATGTAAATTAAATAAATATCAGCAAAATAGTGGAAGTATATAAAATTATGGTGCACAAATTTAACCAAGGACAGAGAAAAAAGGATTTTACTTACTGAAGCAGAGAGCTTTCATTGTTTCAGCAGAAAAAAAAACTATACTTTTTCTTTTAAGATAGAGCACCAGCAATTTATAAGAGAAATAATGTAATACAGTGTTAGAAGTAAGAAAAAGAACAAAATCCAGTGATCTGGAAGGCCTTTCATCTTTACAGCCCCTGACACTAAATACTGTTTCAAGGAGGTATAGGCCAGTGATCATTTCAAGCTATGATGACTTTTTCTAATACTTGTATATTTATACCTCACTGGAGCAGAGTAGATGAACTTTAAGATGGAAGTTCTACAATACCAGACTTATGTACCAAAAGTGAAATCAGATGAAACCAGAATAAAGACTATTTTTTTAAAATGTTTTAAACTCTCCCCATTCTATACTGTATACATTTGTATTTATAATTGCTCAGAATTTAATATATAGATATATTTCTAGTCTCTTTATATATTTCAATATTGAGCTGAGTGTTCAAGTGTGAATAGAAGAAAGCCAAGTCATCCAATTTATAAAGCTAACCTTTTACTGAAATAAAGTGAAACATTGGGTAAGATAAATCCTTAAAACTTTTAATTTCTCATGTTGTTAGCATACAAGGTCTTCCTGCTGGTATTTGAAGGAAGTTCCTGCTGGTATTTGAAGGAAGTTCCCCAACACTCATTGTCCTGAAGACCAGTGCTTCTTCCAGACTTGTTGTCCAGTCCAGTATTCTCAAGGGTTTCCAGGGCTGACCAAATTCCTTATAGCCTGCAGTAGGTGTTTCTGTTACTTTTCTCTGTATTTTAGTTATTTTTTTCTATCTGTTAAAAGTTTAAGATCTGTCTACTCTGTGTTTTGGTGTCGATATCACAATACATATCTTTAAATATATAAATGAGTACTTATGGAAAAATGAAGGGGATCAATGCATGCTGTATTTAACTTCATTTGTTGTTGCAGAAGCTCCTGTAAGACAACTCTGCGATTGAGAAAATGAGCCTTCATTCCTGTATGAAGGGCAGCAATGAAGTTGTCATGGTTGTTATAGCCCAATTTAGAAAGCAGTTCCCTTGAAACATTTTGGCTTGCTCAAGATGTAATGAGATCAAAACCCACTGTATGTAGGTCTTGATTATGCTCACAGCATTTTTCTTGGATACACAGACATACAGAAAAATCACAGCAATTGTACCATACTCAGAATAAAATCACATTATTTTCTGTGTAAGGCATTTTATCAGTGCAGCAATTTGGCATATGTCTAACCACTCACTCCCTGGATATAGTTAGCAAACTGTGACACTGATTGTTCCAAAAAGAACAATTTCCATTTTCTTTAGATGGATTTTTTTTTTTGCAGATGCTGAACTCGTAGGTATCAGAAGTAGGTTTGTCACCAGCAAACCTTTGGTTTTTTTTCTCTTCACAGAAACAAGAACTACTGCATGTGTGTTCTTAGTGTCTCTGTCAAGTGGCAGGCTGACTCAATGTCCTCCACATCAGGATGTTACAGAAAATTAAGAGACTTGTGATATTAGATAGCTCATTTGAAATACAAAGTCAGATACAAATGCCAAGCCATGTTTTATATTCAGACTTTTTGGAGGTTGATAATGTAGACACCATTGAGGTCAAGGAAGTAGTCTCATGGGAGGAAGGTTATATAGTGTATATACTGGTATGCAAAGAACGTATCAGTGACTATACCAGTGTTTTATCAATAAAGATTCTTATTTTGATGTTAGTTCACATTAAAAATTAATAATCAGATGATTCATTAAAAAAAAAATAAATCAGAATTTCTATTTACATTCCTTTTTCCCATAAATTGTTAATGCCAAGCGGTTTTCTGCTGCCTCTTCCAAAGATTGCATCTGCTTGTACTATAATCCATAATTTAACAAGCTTGCTTGCAAGAACCATCTTTATTTTTTTTATCTATGTTTTCCTAATTTTAAATTCTATGCATATAGCACAATGAATGACTACTTAACACAGTGACAATGGTTTTATAACCAGTGGTAAACTGGTATAGTAAAGGTTATGAGTTACTTATTTCCCTCAGCAAAGAGTAGATATTTGAACTGCTAAATCCAAGCCAAGCAGAAGAACTTCTGTCAATTCAGTGAAAAGTGCACCTACCATCAGCTTTCTTCACACTGAATTTTCTTGGAAGAAGAGTTCCACATAAAGTTACTATATAGACACAATATTTTCCAAATTCTTTTCACTAAGTACTATTAGTACCTATTCTTTTCACTAAATTCATCTATGTAACATCACAGACAGAAAAAAGCACAGTTGTTCCACAAAGCTACATCTAATGAAATATTTGTTTAATGACTTTTTTTTTACTGAACATTTTTCACTGGGGTGAATCATACTCCACCCTGGTGAGAACTCACCTGGAGTACTGTGTCCACCTCTGGAGTCCGTAACACAAGAAAGACATGGGCCTGTTGGAGCAAGTCCAGAGAAGAGCCACAAACATGATCAGAGGGATGAAACAACTGTCCCTTCAAGAAAAGCTGAGGGAGCTGGGGTTGTTCAGCATGGAGAAGAGAAGGCTCTGTGGAGACCTTATTGCAGTCTGTCAATACTTAAAAGGGGCCTATAAGAAAAATGAAGACAATCTTTTTAGCAGCACCTGTTGCAACAGGACAAATGGTATTTGACTAAAAAGGGTATATTTAGAATAGTAATAAGTAAGAAATTTTTTTACAAGAGAATAGTGAAGCACTGGCACAGGTTGCTCAGAGAGGTGATAGAAGCCCCATCCCTGAAAACATTCAAGGTCATGTTGGATGGAGCTCTGACCAACCTGATCTAGTTGAAGGTGTCTCCACTCATAGCAGGGGAGTTGGATTGGATGACATTTAAAAATCCCTTCCAACTTAAAACATTCTGTGATTCCGTTATTGAGTAAATCAATTATGTAGTGAGCTATATTTAGTGCTGTTTTTCCCTATCCTCAAGTCAAGTGAACAGTGGAATTCTTTAAGCTGGCTTCTCTGGTATAAATGAAAAATATGTGCTGAGGTTTACTGCAGTTCTGCACACGGACTGAGCACAACCAGATCCAGTGACACTTTTCACAGTGTATCTAGAACAACTCTGGCCTTGCAGGGTGCAGCATGCCTCATTGGTCTTCCCAGAGGAACTATTGGCTGTAGAAGGTCATCACTGAACAAACAAGGATGTCAAGAAAGATGAATTTCACTTGCTTATTAAAAGAACTCTAATAATTATGGATATTAAATAAAGAGGAGAACAATTTAAATTCCTGGGGAGGGTATTTCCGTGAAGTGACAAAAGATTCCAGAAAAGTGGGACAGATTTTCTAACTATTCTGTGCCTGTGGAAATATAATTCAATAAACATGCCAAGAGAAAGTGACAATGTAAGCTTAGTAAGATTTTTAAATTATTTTTTTTTTAGACATTTGCATGGTAAGCTCTTAAGCCCTTAAGAAAACCACTCTTAGCACTTTTCTCTGTTCAATTCAGCCTGTGCTGAACAGGATTTGCCACAGTAAGGACTTCAGCCATAAAGAGATTGCTTTTAAAATATAAAACCTGGAATCTTCCTTCTTTATTTTAGGGAGGAGGTGGACTTGAAGAAGAGAAAGAATTTATACATTAGTTTTTAAGTTAAGACTAGTTTATTTTTATTTTTAAATTTGACCTTGAAATCTGATTCACTTAACAACACTTCTTTACTGTGTCTGAAGTCCAGAAATGGTAAAACTGTTTATCCTAGATTGTGACAAACTATGTCTTGGAGAGGTTGAAGTGGTTTGAGACCAAATTTTCCCTTGAAACTTCCTCAAAATAAGAATGAATGTATTATTTAAGTATTGCTTAATAAAAAATGTCTTCTAATGGTGCTTGGAGGGCATTAAAATTTTAAGCCTATTTGTTAAGAAAAGCACAGAATGTGCATGGCATTATTGTGTATTACACACTTACAGAGAAAAAGAAATAATGAGAAAAAAAGCCTGTTTTGAAACTCAGGGCCAGACAGTACAGTTGATTGAATGTCCACCAAAAAGCTTTTTATAGCTCCTTGGTGAGTAAAGTGTGTATCAGTTACACAAAACAATTGAGACATTAATTAATAATTGAAAAGGATGGTATCCCTTGGGTGGGAAATGTAACTACCTCTTTCAACACTCTCCTGAAAGCTGAGTTGCACTAAGGTCTTTAAAACAGTGAGTTTTCTGCTCTTGTCTTGTTATAGATCACACTTCCTCTGTGCAAGAGACTTATTGGCAATTAAATAATCCAGAAATTTTAGAAAACAGTCATAAATAACTAACTAAAAATTTCCTGTACTAATCAGAAGTTTTTGACAAAGATGCAGCCTATTATTAAAGCAGTAACAGACGTATGGAAAAATCTTTTTACTTTTATATCCCCACTCATTTCTTTTTTATGACTAGAAACAATTCTTACAACAAAATCTTTCATTGAAAAAGTTAAGGCACAATACTCACAGCAAGGGTTTTTCTCACACCATGAACCCTGCAATCTTAATGTTCAAATCAGTCCAATCATGTTATTTTACCATCACATTACAAGCTCAGTGACACAGAAGTTATTCTGTATAGCTGTTTTTTCAGCTATACAAAGCATGAAAACAGTGGTGTTGGGCATTTGGGGTTTTTTTTTTTGGTAGTAAAATGGGGAAAATTCACAACATTCTGAAATGCCATATCATTCTGAAAGTAAGCTAATGAATGAGAAAGATAGTTCACTGTATTTAAATAGAATTAACCAACGGGTGATTACTGAAATTTAACCATGTGTTCTTTAAGATGTCAGCTGTTCCTCTTTATTAAACCAATATATCAACACAATAATTACAGTAATGATTTGAAGCGCATTGGTTAACACTTACTTCTGGCAGCTGAGAAATCTAATGCTGATTTCTTCTGACACAGAATAAGTTACCTACAGCTTACTGTTATAAGGGATTACTCTACAGGTACCTTTGAGCTCCACTTCTTGTATGCAGCTACATCAAATTCTTGTGACAACAGCTGGGAAAGGTGCATAGCCATAGTACACAGTTCTCTCTCTCCTTATTCCTTAGAGACAACCTCCTGTGCAAGGACTTCAGACTACATAACAAATATATTGCTTCCTACTTCTTACAAAAAAAAAACTCTATCTAGCTCAAAGTGAGATCATGGAAATATGGTGAAAGAAAAAGGGGATATATTCAACTAGAATAACTTAGCTTATTTTATCACATACGAAAACCATGCTAGAAGTGTTAATTGCTTATTTTAAATACTTTTCTGTTAGAGTAGCATTTTACTTTGCCTTTTGAAAGTTTTTAAGTGTCCAAAGCCATTTCTCAAAATATTACTTAATGCTGTATTATCATTTAAATGCTACTATTAGCGCACTAATGTATCCCAAACTGAGAGGAAAATGGCAAGAGTAGAAGAAATGCATTCTAAAGATTCACAAGTCCAAAGGCAGGTAAATTACTATGTTATGTATTCAAGTAGGACACATTATTTCTCTTGGAATTCTATCAAGAGGAAGAACTAACATTGATTCAGGAGTAATTAGGCCAGAGAATATTTACTTGGAAAGGTTTAAAATATCCAATATAATTTCTGCAATGCACAGTAAAGGTAATCCAGTTAGATTTTATACATATACTCTTGAGGCTGTGGTGGATGTCCTCATGCTCTCCACCACCTAGGAACTGGTGGGATCATGCCGTATCCTGTATGCATTTTCTGATCCACTGGAGAAAAGAGCCAGTGTTCCATAGAGGAAAGAAAATGACTTGGAATACTGGTAGCTGACCTTTCTGCTCCCTGGGCATTGTGTTATGGGTCTTTCAAGGACACAGACAGACATCAGTTTCTCTTCCCTCTACCACTTGAGATGCCTATCTAAGAAAACTCTTCAGTAAGCTGAAGAAAAGGAAAAATAGCCACAAAGGTGATTTTAGTAAACCCATAGATTTCTAGTAACAAGCTTAATGATCTTTCTCCTAGACTACTAGTTTACATCTTTCTCTACCCCGTCATATTGATTGTCTCCAGTGTAGGAAGCATGCTAGCTATTAAGAACATAAGTTTTCATCTTGAATTCTTCTGAATTTTTCTCACACAGTTGAGATGTGATGAAATGTTTTGATTATACTAAATGCATTTCTCATTAATTTGCCAGAACTCACCTTCCTTCAAACTGTCTGCTATTTTTACCAGTCTAATTGTTCACTGCAAGGATGTAGCAGCACAATTTCATTGAAAGTCAAAGGAAGTTGCTGAAATGGATACCTGAGGGCAAAAAAGAAAACACAGACCTTTATCTCTTATCAGTTTAAAATGAGTAAATGTCGTGGAAAACCACAACTTAACGTATGGTACTACACTTCTACATGGTGTGGTCTTCAGATAATTAATTAAAAAATACTAAAAAAATCAATCTTCAAATAAAAATTTGTCTATTCAAGTCCTGCATATTTGCCCCAACCTCACCCAGCCAGCAGTTACAAATCTCATAGGATGCAGGTGCCACTTTCACACCTCAATTTTATTTACTGTACTTTTCATTCGCTCCTTTACTTGGATTTAAATATTCAAGCCTGGCAAAATCAGGTTTTCTCTAGCACTGTTCTGAGAAACAAACAGATAGAGTGGATTGCATTTAAGATTTTTGACCTCTTGATATGTGGGAATGTGACACTATCTGTACAAATAGTGTCGTATTGTTCCAAGCAATAATTTCAATGCAAATTCAAATATCAGTCATTTTAAGCAGAAGACAACAGTACATCCAAGTGTTACAACCACTAACTGTGTTGGCCAAACAGGAACTAATATGACCAAGGCCATAGTTAAATCTATAACTTGCTACAGTTTGATCCAGAGATGATAACTGAGGATGGAAAAAGACCTACATTCTCCAGGGAGTGGATCCAGACAAAAATGTACCATGTAGAGGGACCACAGAGTTACAGACACCATTTTTAAGGGTCAGAATATGTAATACTCTAGCCTTAAGGAAAACTGAATTACTAACCATCATTACTGGTATTCTATTTTAGCAGTGATTTGTGCTTTTCTTGTTATGAGTTGTAGACTAATGGATATGATAGCTTAAATATTTCACCCTCATTTTCAAGCTGTGTTAACACATATCTTACTCTCTAAATTTACTAACATATAATTTGATGTGGATTTGATCAAACATTCCATAGAAGTCATATAAGAAATCTCCTACCAAAAGTAATTTTGCCAAAATCTGTAGCAAGTAAGAGTTAATGCTTAAACAGAAATGCTTCATCAGACCAGTATTGTTTTGTAGTGTTAGAACTATGACAACATGAGCTTATTATCCAGGGAAACTATTTTGAAAGCAAACTGTTTCCAATCATTGCAACATTTTGCTGGGAATATAATTGGGATAAGCAAACAAACGAACAAACAAACAAATTATGATTTCCAAAACAACATTAACCTGAAGATTGGTTGCATTTTATTTCTTCCATCGGTATAAAAAGAAAAAAATAGTTTTAATTACATTCAAATGGATAAGCTTGTATTCAAGATTACACATAAGAGAGGAGCCCCAGTGATATGATCAGCATATTTTAGTAACGTATTATGCCATGTGGTAAGAAAGTTCAAGTGAGTGTTCCTACATCTTTCACATATATGATCATGAAGAGTTTTTGTGGACAGACCTCTCAATATACAACAGGTTGGCTAACGGTTTGAATATTATCAGTTATATGAAGAAATTTGCAGTGACCTTGTTCCTCACCTTTTCATTTTTATTTCATCTAAAAAAATAAAGCAAAATCCTTAGTGCTGAAAGAGCTTCACAGCTGAAACATTTCTCAAACAAGTTAGATTATATAAACCTCTTGATAAAATCATAGAATAGCCCAGGCTGAAAGAAGGCTCCTCAACAGATCATCTGTCCCAACCTTTCATGGGACAGGGAGCCTAGATGGGATTATCCAGCAACCTGTTTAATTGTATCTGGAACGTCTCCAGTGATGGGGACTTTGCCATGTCCTTGGGGAAGTCGTTCCAGTGAGTGATTATTCTCACTGTAAAATAAAAAATTATTATGATGAAACCTCTTTCAGTGAAATTTGTACTCATCGCCCTTGTCTTCTCTACATGGCTCTTTGTCAAGAGAGAGTCTACTCTTTGCAGCTGCCTTTTAAGTACTGGAATACTCTGATGACCTCCCCCTCCAAGCTTTCTTTTCTCCAGTGAGAAAAGACCTGATTCCTTAAGTCTTTCCCCATAAAACCTGTTCTCTAGCACTTTCATCATCTTCATAACCCTTCTTTGGACCCTTTTCAGTCTGCCTGCATTCTTCTCGAGTTGTGAAGACCAAGACACAGTACTCTAGATGCAGCCTGACAGACAGTGAGTAAAGTGGGAAGAACATGTCTTTGTCTTTGCTAGTAATGTCTCTGCCAATGCAGCCCAGGATCTGGTTTGTTGATCTAACTCATCCATGTTAACCAAAAAAAAATCCACAAAAAAAAAAAAATCAGCTAATTCTTTTCTCTTTATCTAATCTTAGAAATCAGGTATAGAATTATCTATTTTAATCCACCTACTTTACTTATTATCCCATCTTCTATCCCTTCATTAGTCTGAGAAACTAAAATTTTTATAAATAACAGTAATTATTCTAGAAGGTCCAGGCAGCTCTTCTATATTATGACTTGCACTACACAGCTGGTCAGCCAATACCAGGGATAATACCACATGTTGTGCCAACTATTACATACTCGCTGCTTTATAATCACAGTGTGAGGCCTCAAGATTGATAAGGGTTAAATTGTTCCATAAAAAATATGCTACTGAGAAAGCTAACTTTCTTTAGGAAATGGCACCAATGGGACTAATGAAAATAAATTTTGTGAAAAATACTTTGTGCTTTATTTCTAGCAGGAAACTGGGGCTTGAATGAGGCTTGTGTCATCAATGCATAGATCTACCACCACTATCCCTTGGAAGTGTGTCAGAACTCTCCTCCAGCATGGGGGCTGCAGCAGGATCTGCAGGGAGTTAGGACCTGGCACAGCTGGCACACAAAATTCTGCAGCCAGGCACAGGAATTAGGCAAGAAGGAAAGATTCTTCAGTACATAATACTCCTAAAGACCATCCTTTGAACTAAAATTGTTTTGGTGTGAATGAGGGGAATGAGGAAGAGGACTAGCCCTAAACAAGCTGCATGCTTCCCAGTGTAGATCAACTTTGTGTAAGACAAGGAAAATAACAAAAAACAAAAACAGCAGAAAAACTTATTACAGGATAATTATGCTAATGCATAACTTCAAAGGCCTATTTGGAAGTGTATGTGGAATGGTTGTGTACTATGCAAAAATAAATGGGAAGTTAGCTACTTCTTTTTCTTTTCTGTGAATATACTTGTTTCATTATCAACTTTTTTCCCTCCACAGCACATTTTATAGCCAAAGTGTCTTTGCTTTAAGAATTTTAGCCTGATTTGCATAATGTTAATAGCACAAAGGCAGGTTTGCTTAACTACCCATAGAGAAACAGGATTGCTGCAGCCCTGTATGAAATGGATCCACTTGTTTAAAAAAAAAAAAGTAGCTAATACTAGACTGTCAGCCAGAAACTGATTTTGTTGCTAATGTGTAGAGTTTTATTATCTCAACTAAGCAGATATGTGTCATTAACTCAAAAGAAAACATCCTAACAATCCTTTACCTCACGATGCTCAAATTGTGCAGTACAATGTGAGATACTTGTTGAAATAATGTAACAGGACTTAAGTTGACAAAAAATACCCAAAAAAAACCAAAGTTAGAACGTGATATGTGACATTCTTATTTTCTTCTGTTTTGAAGAAAAAACATTCTTTTTTTTTTTTTCTGTTTTCTTCACTGACCTCCAAATACTGTTTCAAACTCCTATCACCTAAAATTAAGCAGAAGGAAGTACAGCAAGCTTGCAATGCCCTTATTGCTGCTAGTGGGCATTCAAGGCACAAAGTGAGTGAATGAAGATTTTCTTAATGTTATTGTCATTGAATCTTTTCAGCAGGTCCAAATGGTTGAAACATTCCTAACTGCAATGCTTTACATCAACTCTGGATATTATCTGTTGAGAATTTTAATCTTTTAAAGTTGTATAGGTTGGTTTCCCTTTAAGCAGAGAAATAAAGAAACAAGCAAAATAGTCCTTCAACAAAATTATGAAAGAGTTTTGCTTACTAGAAAAAACATTCAAAGTTTTCTGAGTATTTTCTGACTTTATGGTACTCCTATAAACTATAGTCTAAGGGACAAAAGAGAATTTTAAGAAGATTGGGCACCTTCTTATCTGTAAAAAAAGAAAATATGTTTTTGAAACCTACTACACAGTTTTTAGCAAGTGCTTGATGTTTGCCAACAAAAATGGGATCAAAATATACAAGTCTGTATGTAGTTCTATAAAACATAAAAAGTTATATTTGCCATTAAGGTAATTCTGGTCATCCTGAAGAGGATGTCTTTTGGAATTTCTTTCATTTTCTACAGTTGGTGTTTGTACTTCTTAATAAAATTTTAGAAAAAACAAATTAATTAAAACTAAACCAAACCAAAACAAAAAAAAACCTGCCACCTGAAAACAAATTAATTAAAACTAAACCAAAACAAAAAAACCCTGCCACCTTGAGTTCTCAGAGGAAGTAGTCCACAAGAAAGAAAATATTTCTAACAGTGTGTGAAGATTATGAAAGCATATAGGATCCTCTTTCAAGTGCACAAAAGAAAGTGATCCTGTTAGTGGTCACAAAAAGAGTTTTCCTCTTTTTTAAAAGCATCTGATAATTCTGGATAGATTTTAAAGATTGATGAAACATAGAAATTGTAAATACTGTTTATTATTAAAATATTATGGGGTCAAGTACAGGGCATGGGTCTAAGGAAAGAAGTGTACAAAAAGATTGATATTCAGGAAACAAGCACTAACCATGAACTGATTATTGTGATGGGAGATCAGAAATATAATATAGGAGCTTAGGAAAGAAAACTCACAATAGCCAGTAGTCTGAAGAATTTCATAAAAGGAGGAAGAATAAACTGAATAAATTTTCTGGGTTGTTTTTTGTTTGTTTGTTTGGTTGGTTGGTTGTTTTTTTTGGGAGAGTTATTGTTAAAAAACTTCAATTTATTTCAATTAGAAATTACAAGAGAAAGTAGAAAGAAGATACCTGGATTCTAAGACCATGTGTTCCAAACTTGTAAGAATTAAAGGTATTTGCACTGGTTAACTATTGAACCATGTTCAGTTCTGTTTTATTCACTGCCCCAGGCAAGAGAGAGAAAAGGGATGAGCAAAAGGATTTCAAGCAGTTATTCTCAGGGGAATCAGAAGGCTAATATGTTTGTAAAATTCAAGGAAAAAACAAAAAAGCACAAAAATAAAATCATCACTGAAAACTTCAGTTATAATCATTACTGCAGGGGTTTAAAAAGGTAAAACAAGGCCGTAAAAATAGAGGGGTAAATGAGAAAAATTAACAATGGTGATGAATGGAATAGCAATGGCCAGGTTAAAAAACCCAACAAACTAGATATAATCTTTATTGGATAACATAAAACCAATTATCCTTCCTCCTACTCCCTTTCCCCCTGTAGTTTTTCACTGTCAGTTATTGCTAGAGATAGATCTCATTCTGCTTTTGCAGTTGGTGATGCAATTGACACAAGATATGAGACTTTGTTCTAGGATAATAACTTGAAAATCAGTGGGATTTAAGGATGGATTTATCTTTCTAATCCACTTGGCGTGAAACTTGGTTTTATATTGTATGTCCTCAAAACAGTAGGTAAGAAGTGTTTGCTGAGAAAAGGGATTACAGCGGATTATTACAGGTGTTAAATCACAACTTTATGGACTGCAGAAGACTGTAAGGCAGAAAAGGTTTTTTCTTGGAAACCTTCTAAGGGACACCTTCAACAGTCAACATATAATTTGATGTCATTTCTTGAAAAGCTGCAGGGAGATTTTGCAGGGAAGAAGTATCCCAAACTCCTTATTCCATAACTACTTGGGAAGCTTTTCAACCCATATTCACCTTATCTAAACTTAGACACTTAACTGCAACAAATGATCAGAGAGCTTTATCCTTAAGGGGAAGAAACAATATGCTTCAAAATTCAAGTGACCTAAATCTCCTTCAGTCTGCCTCTTTTGTAGGCTGGCTAGCCTCTTAACTTCACGCTATGGTAAGACTTGTAAAGCCAGATACAATGAATTCAACTCTGTGCTGCCAGATGGTCTATAGCAAGGATTTTAAAAAGATGCACAGAGAGGACCATCAGTTAAAATTGAATTCTTAGATTTTCAGTAGACTTTTTAACTTATGTTTACAGCAGTCTGGGAGTCCAATATAACTTTTTTTTTTTTTTTCCAAAATTTTTTGGTTTTGTTTCAGATTGTTTTGTACTTTCTACTGTTATTTTAAAATTTTAGTAATCTTACTAATCTTTAGATTTAATAATGACTAGGAATAGACACTGAAAGCTAGAAACTTCACCCAATGGTGACCTCAAAAAAAAATCCATCCAGACAAGAACAGGATAATCTGCACTAACATACTGTGAAAGCACTTTGCATTACAAAGTTTGACAAATGAAAAAAAATAATTGTGTTATTCAGCTGTCAAATATGACTAAATATCCGTGTAGAATATTACTGCCAGTCTCAGTTATAATACTAATCAAGGCAACATGATTAGACAGGTATTACATTTTTAAATCCAATGTATGATATGAAATTACATTGAAATTTCAAATTACAATGAATTTACAGCCTCTGCAGGAGGTCCTTAGTTAATTAATAAAAAAAAAAGCAATCTTTAAATTTAATTTTCTTAATTTCTTTGTATTTCATCTTGAAATAGCTGTCATCTCCCAAAACTATAGGGAATATTTCTGCTGTACTTGCAGAACTCAAAATGGTTTATGTTTTCTAAACACATGGTATTTTTCAAGATAGTATCCTGAAGGACACAGTGGCTGAAGATCACATTTGTAAGACAGAAAACAAAGAAAAACCCCAATAGCTATTTTAAAATTAATCATAATCAGAATTTCCTTGTATTGCTGAAGTGCTCCATATATTGGCTAATTAGAGATGACACTAAGTTCCATGAATGCTGTAGCTTTTGGTATTTCAGTCACTCAGCCACTAAGTCCTCCTGCTCCTGTGCACACTCAGAGGAGTAATCTACGCAGGCATTCTCCAAGCATGCCTCAGAGATTGGGCACTGCACAGAATTCACTAAGAGATTCTAACTTTTTGTTCACAGGATCAATTAAACAATCTCTGCTTTTCTTTCTCAATAGCTCACATCTTAGAGTGATCAGGCAAGAGGTTGGAAATCTGGATGAAAACCCTTTCTCTGTGTCAGGGTCCTTAAAATCCATGTTTGATTGTTTGTTTTTTATGTTACAGAAATGCCTGAGCTAAACTTTCACCCTGAGAGAGTCATTACAAGTACATGTAGTCTCAATAACTTTTGGTGGAACTATTATCTTTATTCTGATCTGTCACTGACTAATAGAAAATATACGACAGTCCTGAGAGTTGTAGCTACCTCTAAAGCTTTCTTCTTGTCAAATAAGTATTGCAAATGAGATTTTTTTCCTCTTTATCATATTTTTAATCCGTTTTGCTTTCTGAAAGATTCAGTCTCAAAATCTGTGTACCTACATGAAAGTGAGTATTTTCACAGTGTTTGTCACTTTCTGACAGGAAGTGACTTGTCTCTGGCCTGGTGTTTGGGTCATTTTTACCCCAGTCGTATCTATCATGCTCATAGTGGTTTTCACTTTCTTATAGCATCTTTTACCTCTTTTGCCTTGCTTCAGCCTCAGTATTCGCTATTGGCAGGGCTAATGTTGCAAATCTCTTTGATAATGGATGCTTGCCAGACCATCATTTGTGAACATCCTTCATTTTAACCAGTCACACATCTCTGTGTACACGTCTCTGTGTTGTCAGTATTTGATTGCCCCTTCTTTTCTCAACAGCTGACCGTAGCACAGCTTTTTACCTCCTGCTATGGTGATAGAGCATAGTGACCCAGAGCAAAGGGATTTTCCCCTTCTGCAGCTCTATTTTTTTTTTTTTTTGTATTTTTTTGTGCTTTGTGATAGCTTTTTTGCACCCAGATTTTTTTTTTTTTTTTTCCCCCCCATATAATTCAGAAAGCTGGTATAAAAATGGACTGCCTAAGCAGCAATATTTAGTTGAAAATAAAATTTATTTTTACAGAGCTTTGCTCTTAACATTTAAATACACTAATTTATACAACTTTAAGTTCTCTGAAGAGTGAAAAAGTAAATAAGATTTAAGAACCCGCAAACTTTGGGCTACACCACCAGGAAAATTTAATTAAGTCTTTGACTACAATAAGTAACATAGGGATTAATTTAGTTATCATATTACCAAGATCATGACACACACAGTTTTCTGCTGTTCTCATTGTGTTTGAGGAAAATATTTTAACTTTTTAAACAATAAAGTAATGTTCTATCTGATAGTATTCAGATGCAATATCATGCTGATTTATTGGAGTGTCTCTTGAATTAAAATGCTTACTTATGTCATTAAGGAAATGAGATTATGATAAACTGAGGTGCTTGTGACATGGATCATTGTGCTAATGATCAATATCTCAGTCTTGTAGAATTTGCCACTCCTGCAGAAGACATTTGTACATGCCAATTAAAACCTATTAAAGTGTCATTTCAAGCTAGTTTATTGCAAATTCATTAATATTAGCAGTTTCAGAGATTTTGGTGCAAAAAGACAAATACATCAGTTTCAAAAAGTGAGTTACTAAATCACCAATGAAATAACATGCATGGAGCATAGTGTTCAAAATAAAACACCTACATATTTTTACTGATGCTTAAACAACAATTTTTATGAAAATCATTAAATGTATGTAACATGGCTAGCAAGAATGCACACGTATAGTCTATGATATATTTGCAGGCAGAGAGAAAAACAGGAGCATTTATTTTCCTTTCCTAGGTCTAATTAGCATGCTTTGGTGCTTGGGAGAAAAAAGGTCACATTGTGACAGAAACAGTTTTCAGACTAAATAGTGGAAACGACTGTGACAGCTTTTAGCTTATGTGACTATTACAGAATGTCTAATAAATTATTTTACAGAATGATTTCAAAGAGAAGGTGGTTGATTAATGAATTTTATAAACTTGAAAAATAGTTTCATAAAGTCATGCTGTGATGTTGTTTTTCTTCTGTTACAATAGGTATAAAATAATACCGTTCAAGCACAATTTCATAGAATTGACTGCATTAATAACAATGGGGCATATTGTGCAAAGCCTTTAATTTCTTTTCCCTTCAGAATAATACAATATGACCACTAACAGCAGACAGAGACTGCTTGCTCATTTGTACAGAAGTAATACTTACTGTTTCAAGCAATGAAAATTAATATTTTAAGAGTGAAAATTTTGATATTCAAACTTAACAGTGAACAGAATAAATTAGGAGGTGACAGAATCTATTTTTTAAAAAGTCATCCTTTTAAATTACATCTTTTTTATTTAAGATTAACTTTTAAAATTTAAAACCTATCCAGCCAGCCAGCCTTTCTAATCATTATTCTTATTTATTTTTTTTTTTTTCTTTTACTACTTAAATGCAATTATTGCCCTGGCAAGTCACTTTTCCAGGTGTTAGCTGAGGTACTAGTACTCACAGCAAAATAGTTATACATTGATTACTTGTGTATTTGCAATACTAAGATTAAAGACTCCAGAAATATTTTAACTGTTAATATGTATAGGAGACAGAGCTGCAGGGGGAAAAAAAAAAATCATGGTGTTACCATATTGCATTCTTGTCTCCAAGCATTTTGCAGGTTTATTTTATAATTTTGTGGAGTACTTTTGTGGCTTTGCACGTATTACTCCTGTTAGACAAACATTTTCACCTACATATTTTAACATACATTTATGTTTAGACAGTAGTGGCTCTGAAGAAGTCTTTTGTAGAGTCTTCTTTCAATTCTGGCAGCTGAGTTTCCATGTGCTTCAGAAATCTTCAAACTCACTTTCTCATAGGGATAATTTGGTCTGAAGTTTTTTCCTTTAATTTTACCCTAAGGCTAAGCTGTAATTCTTAAGCTTTTTTGTTTGTTTTGGTTTTTTTTTTTTTTATGGTGGCATTTATTCCTCAAATTTCTACTTCTGGCTAAGCAGCAAATACCTGCTCCAACATTTCTGTGTCAGATAGGTACAGAAAAATGCACAGGACTGCAGATAACAGAGCAAGAATAAATTCCAGTTGCCTTAGGGTGGGCTCAGAAAAGGAATCCATCAGAGTTTGAGAAAGAATCTATAGTACAGACTTAATAAATGTTTTCATGCTCATTTCTCTGTCTTTTATCTTCTCACCTTCTATGTCTGTGTTTTTTCCTCATTTATCTATTAGCAATTTTACTGTGTAAAATACCGATAAAACGGTATTTTATGAAATCTCTGAAGTCTTTTGAAGTGATGCATCTGCAACCTGGATTACTCTTATTACAAATACTAACCTAAATGTACAGAGACTAAGTGCTAAAATTAAAAAACACAGCTGTTCAACTTCAATCCTGTTCAATATATGAATGTTCTCACTAGCTTGTATACAACTTGTATCTCTTAATCAAGTAACTCAAATTTGAGAGTGTCTTGAGGATCAGTTTATAGAATCATTCATAAAGATACACTCTTCCATATCAATGCTTTCTTCACATACTCTTTGTTTTTCCAAAACACCAAAAGCTTTAACAAAGAATTTACCTGAGCATGCTGGTTTTCCATTCTTGAACACTCCACTCTCAAACATTACAGTTGTGATCCTTGTAGTTCAAATGAATTCTCTCATTGTATTGGCTATCTGACTTGCAGGAAATAATTCTGAGGCTCAGTTATTTCTGTTGACTAGTAAAGGATTATGAGAATGTCTTCATGACATTTGTTAGATGTAGTGTTAAATTTTCTAATAAGTTATAAGTAGTAAATACAGAATAAAGTCATTCTAGGGTTAAAGATGTCAAGGAAGGCCATGAAACAAATTCCAGTGGTAGCTTGCTACATCAAGGCTTAAGAATATTAAGTAGATAAAGATAAAATAAGTAAAAGCAGGAAAATCCTCATTAAGAGTTGACTAGAGCATGCAAATGTTTGAAGACATATACATGGGCAGTGTACACACTTAAGTCTGTTTTGACTTTACACCAGATCTAACAATGAGGGCTATGTAGGAGGAATAGCAGAAGAAATTTTTATCATAGAGTCATAGAATGGTATGAGTTGGACAGGACCTTTGAAGATCCTCTAGTCCAACCCCTCTGTCATAGGTAGGTGAAGTGCTAGGGTCTAAATCTCAAGCTCTGAACCGAAGTTGACATATGGGTGATGCCAACAACCTGGGAAAGTATTCTCCAATAAGAGGAGAAAGCTTCCTCTTGGTTTTCTCCCAAGGCCTAGCCAACCTTTTGTGAAAAACCATTAGTAAGGTAATACCAGGTGCCCTGTCTTTAAAGATAATACCAGGTGTCCCACCTCTAAAGTTAATAGTGTAAAAGCTGGCTGTGCCCCCAATGGGTGGGTGTGGTTTGTTTCTGTAGTGTGTAGGGTTTTTTTGTTATTGGAAAGGTTTGTTTGACTGTCCATGGCTTCAGAGTTCACAGGAATTGTGGGGCAGGATTGAGAGCAGGAGAGAGTGAGAATGGCATGTGTGACAAATCTTTTCTTTAGTAATTGCTATAGTGACTTCTGTATGATTGGGATTGGGCTGTTGGCTTGGTTTATTCCTTCCCCAATTACTGGATTCCTATCTTGGCTTAGTCCTTCCTTTGTTACATCATCTACAATGAGTGAATATATTGGTTTGTTTGTTCCTTCTGTTGTTAGTCATATCATATCTTTCCTGCATTTGTTGGAATTGGATGGTAAAGTCTGGCCTGTGTGTTTTCTGCTGATGGCCTTATCCTTCACGCCGGGCCATGTAGCCAGCAAAAGAGTAGGGACATCTTGCACTAGACCAGGTTGATCAAAGCCACATTCAACCCTGAACAACTCCAGTGATAGAGCATTCACAGCTTCTATGGGTTACCTGTGCCAGTGTCTTACCACCTCACCATAAAAAAATATTTTTCTTCCTGAAGTCCAGTCTAAGACAGTGTCTTACCACCTCACCATAAAAAATATTTTTCTTCCTGAGGTCCAATCTAAGACTACCTTCATTCAGTTTAAAACCATTGCCCTGTCACTAGAGGCTTTTGTAAAAAGTTTTTCTCTGTCTTTCTTATAAACCCCCTTTATTTACTGAAAAGCTGAAATAAGGTCTCCGTGGAGACTTCTCGTCTGCAATCTGAAAAGCT
Organism: Merops nubicus; assembly: GCF_000691845.1. Lineage (NCBI taxonomy): Eukaryota > Metazoa > Chordata > Aves > Coraciiformes > Meropidae > Merops > Merops nubicus. Next base: position 12,469 of record NW_008583354.1, on the reverse strand, counting down.
CCAGCTCTTTCAGCATTTCCTCACTGGATGAATGTTCCAGCCCTCTGAGTCGTTCCCCTTAATTCCAGCCCTCTAATCATTCCTCTTTGTTCAGGCATATATTTTGAATTCACTGGGCTTGTAAAAGTTTCTTTGAAGAGAGTTCTTCACTGGTGTGAAGTGTTACCTTGTGTTTCCAGTCAGGAACCAGTGAACTAAAATTTGTTTTGGTAACAGTCATCTGTCCTGGTGTTTTTTTTTGTTTGTTTGTTTGTTTTTTCTTTTTTTTTTGTTTGGTTTTGGTTTTGGTTTTGTTTGTTTGTTTGTTTTGTTTTGTTTTGTTTTTGTTTTATTTATTTTTTTTATTGGCTTACTAATAGTCTTTTTCTAGTGATCAAGTAAAAGAAAAAAAATTTTTGTTTTTGTTTTTGTTTTTTTATTGGCTTACTAATAGTCTTCTTCTAGTGATCAAGTAAAAGAAAAAAAGTGTAAAGGCATACTGTCTATCCCTCTTCTAAAAACGTCCTCTGAATCTTCCAAGATCCTTCTGTTCCTACTATATATGTATTCATTTCAGTTTCTGGTGTACTATGTACATGCTCATTTCAGTTTGGAAAAGCCTAGAAATGTCCTAATGACCATCTAAACAATCTGGCACTCAGAATCAGAACTGAGATGGAGAAGAAATTATTTCCTCCTCAGTAATTTTTCCTCCCTGTTACAATTCTTGAATAGGTTTCAGTTTTGGGCAGTGAAGCAACTGAGGCAGTTTCATCAACAGTCATTTTACCATGCCCTTCTCTATACATTTATAATAGCTTCCTGCTAAGCACTGTGCAGTACTACTTCTGCATCTAATCCCTTTGTTCTTTTTCTCAGTCACTACAGAACAAAACATTGTAGCCAGTATGTTATCATCTCACATTTCTCATATAAGGTCTTAAAGCTGGCAGCATATTTGCCTTTGCTGTTTATGAAGGGTCTCTGCCTCATTTTGTAATGCCCTTGCAATGGGACAATGCTTTGCTATGGGCTTGTAGCAGCAGAAAGCTGCATCCTCCTTGCAAACTCTGTAATGGTACAGTATCTCTCTGAATCTAAAGGAGATGAGAAAAGTAAATACAATACTGTACTGGGAATGTATGTTAATGGATGTGATGTCGTTGCTGGAAGCAGAGAAGTAAAACTTGGTTTCTTCCTTTCTTTTCCTACTGTCCCACATTTCTACTGAATACATACATGCAGCCAGCTCTATATGTATAGACACCTTTCCTGCCATATAGAGAATGCTGCATCCTCCTTGCAAACTCTGTAATGGTACAGTATCTCTCTGAATCTAAAGGAGATGAGAAGAGTAAATACAATACTGTACTGGGAATGTATGTTAATGGATGTGATGTCGTTGCTGGAAGCAGAGAAGTAAAACTTGGTTTCTTCCTTTCTTTTCTTACTGAATACATACGTGCAGCCAGCTCTATATGTATAGACACCTTTCCTGCCATATAGAGAATTCAGGCCTGCTGGTAGACAAAGGAGGAAGAGGTTTGGTAGCTTACACTGAGTGAATGGAAATGTGAAGGACTGGAATGTCAGGTTACAACAGCAGGGCACGCTGCTTCTGAGATGTGTTAGCACAGTTTGTTCACTGAAGTTCAGTTTGTTTACTGAGAGACCTGCCTCCATTAGGTGTTTTAGATTGGAACCATTTGTACAGAGGACAGTTAATGAAGACAAGAATCTGTGTGGAGTAAGGGTGATCATACAGCCCCTTGAGGACCTTATGGCTGTTCTCTGAAGAACACCATGTTTCAGGAGCACTATTCTTATTGCAAACATCTGTAATACGTATATGAACTATAGCTCTTCTTGCCCTGAAGAGCAAAGTCACTGAATTTAAAGCTGAAATATTCAGATATGAAAATGGCCTATTAAAAATGGAGTTCCTTTTGATAACTTGTGTCTGGATTGCAGTTCTGAACTCCCCCTAAATTCAGGTCTAGGCAGATATGACCTGAAGTCAAATCAACTTTTATTCATTTAAACAGTACATAGAAAAGAGCTATCTACTGTTTTTCTTCTGTATGACCTTGTTTTGTAATTTAAGCACAAGCCACTTTATTTTATAAGCCTATATTACAGTCCTAAAGTTCTATAGTACAGCACTATAATCTTTATTAGGTGGATGTACTGTGTAGAAGAGTATAATCAGACTAGTTTTCTGTCTGTTTTATTCATTGATTTTTATATAAGACAGTTGCAGTTTACAGTATGTTTGCTGGTGTGTAATTGAGGGATGAAAGTAAATATTCTTGTAGTTTTGCATTAAAGGAAGATTACTAAATAGTGTATGAGACCAATGCAGCACAAATAACAAAGTGGAACTGAACAACACAAGCCAATTTCTGCTAAATCATGAAAACCTGATAATAAAACCCTTAGAATTCATAAGTATACTTTTAAACACCTAAGAAAGCAGATCTCTGAGGAGTTTTGACTAACTCTGGTGCAATATTTATTTGAAGGACCTTTGTTACATTATGAAGCAATATATGTAACATAACTTTGACAGCTGGGATATATACCTGTCTATCATAAAAACAACATAACACAGCAAAATTGTGGGGGTAAATATATATGTGACATAAACAAAGCTATACCAAAAGAGAAGGGACAAAATTAGATTATCTTGAAAAAAAAAAAAAAATCTGATTTCTCTAGGAATATTATTATTTAAAAATACAGCTTTGTGTTTTGAAGGAGAGAAGCCCCTTTTTATTTGTCACAAATAGAAGAAATAAACCCTGAGAATTATTATCCACCCTCAAGAAACTGATTTTCATCTCTGACCAGTTAGTTTTGTGAGATTATACATGCAGAAAGTTAATTTATTGTACTCCCTTGGCAAAACAGTTCCTGTTTTCTTCTACTACCTGTCAGTTTGGTCTTTATTTCTCTATTTCTGTTTTTCTTTTAATTTTTGCCTATCAGCCCTTCCTTTTTAGATGAATATTTTGTGGATCAGGAAACAGCTTTTTTCCCCCTGTTTTTGTAGAGTCCCTACCTAGTGAGCTAGTTCTGGAAAATACATTATCTTTACTATTGTTGGTATCACCATGTCCTTTCTTCCTGTATTGTTTGGATGGGAAGTCCTTACTCTGTAGACTAAGTAGAGAAGTGGAAATGTTGGCACTTTTTCTTACATAGAAGCAAATAGCCTTCTCTCCAATGATTATCTACTGTTACCCTAGTCACAGGCTGAAGCAGATGGAGCTAGGAACATAAGAAACACAAGTTCTTGCCATTTTATAAAATGTGTGAAGGACTTTTCTTCTGATTGACTCCTCTACTGTGAGTGCTGCCACCTCTTTGTAGCACAAGGTGTCTGAGAAGAAAGCCTGACTGTCTTAACAAGGTTTGTTATATCTGACCTTAACTATGGACTGACCAAAGTGAATGTATCGTGCACGTTTGAATACTTGCCTGTACTTTACATTCCTATGATGCTTCATAGAAAGGATCAGGACTGTACTTTTTCACTATCTAGCTTAAAAATCAACTCACTACAATCAAAACTCAGGATTCTGGGCCCCTGAGCACTTTTTCTATTTGAATAATAAATATATGTATCTGGAGGAGGTTAGCTCTGATTATTTTAGAGTAGGCTGTCAGACTTGCTGCTCCTTGAAAAGACATATTTTAACAAAGGCAAGAATGCACTGGCATAGAATACCTTGTCTTCTGGAATAATGACAAAAGCAAGAAGGGGATGGGTATATATGGCTGTCTGTTATGTTAGTTTTATTTGATACCAAGGGCAAAAGGAAGCAAAGAAGTAGATTGACAAACAAGTGTATTCCAGGCAGACTAAGGAGGAGGCAATACAACTACAGCTTCAAATCATTGAAGTGAAGCAAATAATAGAGAGAATCATAATAAACAGGAAAAAAAATAATGAACAAGACTTTGGGGGAAAAAAAAAGTGGGAAAAAACAAAACCAAAACAAACAAGAAACCTGACTCAAAGAAAAAGGATGTTTAAGGAAGAGGAGTGGAGAAAAGAGGCTGGACAGGAATAGGACAAACAAGAGAGAGGGGAAGTGCCAGCATGGCTTGCGGAGAAACAGCCAGCAAAAAGACAAATGCTTTGCATATTGTTTTTGGAGATATTCACTGAAAATAATGCAATGGAAAAGAGCAGAGCACTACAAAACAGTGTCTTAAAAACAGTGGAAGCTAAGAATGGAAAATAAAGTCAGGAGGTTCCTAGAGGAGCTATATGTTGCTCAGGCACAGACAATGGAGGACGTGGTAGTTGCCATCACCTTTGAGCCTCCATGTTGAGAAGGAGGCCTGGGTTAGCACTTTGCTGATAAATTATGCTTCAGCACAATCACTGGTAGGAAAGACCATTCATAGTCTTTTACTAGACAGGTAGTTCAAAGCCCACAGTGATAACTGCTGTTCTGGTTTACACAGTTTTAGTCTCCTTTACAGATTAGTTTTGCTGGATTCCTTGAAAAACTTCTGCAAATGAGGTAAAGGCAAACGCCTGATTGCACAGGCCAGATTATCTCTTCTTTTCACTAAATATGGTACTGTGTGTAGTTAACAAAGTTCATACAATTGAACAGTAAGGTATTAATGAAAATGTCAAGCATAGGAATCTGGCTGTCATGGTTACAGGGGCTGGGACCAGTTTATCCTTATGTGGGTAGAACCAAAACTGTATATTCTATACTCTCTATGTCAGTGCTCATGGGCTGTTAAGAAAATCATGGGTAGCAGCTGCCCAGGACAGACCTCACACCCCAGGCTATAACAGATAAGGAAAGAGGTTCAAGGTCAGGGGAGATGTTAACACCTTTCCCACCCAGCAGGAGTCCTCCTCCCTGTTAATGGGCCCATCCATGCCTCGCCCCATGACTCATACAGAGCTCCCTCCGGGAGCTATTTCTGTTTAATGGACCATCAAGGACCCACTGCATGACTCATAGACTGATATCAACCCATTGTGAGATGCTCCACCCAGGGGGAGGAGCCAAGTGCTCCCACCTGGATATAAACTGGGGTTCAGTACAGCACGGGGGGCCTTACCCACTGGATTTCCAGAGGACAAGAGCTACCAGATCTTTTTCTACGAGACCACTGTTTCATCTGGACTGCTACCACCACCCTAACTACAGAGTATCAGGTTGTATTCTGACTCTGTCTGTGGTTTTCCTTTGTATTATTGCTTTTATTTTATTTTTTTTTTTATTAAATTGTATTTCTGACTTGGAGTCTCTCGCTGGTTTGTTTTCAAACCATTACACTGGCAAAAAAATTGTTCTAGTGATACTTTCTCTTCAATACTAGATGTTTAATTGCATTTTTTTTTTTTTGACTGTGTTACATTAGATGCCTTCTTTTTTTTTATGTGGATCCTAATCGATCTGTTAATGACAGAATAAGAATTCTGTTTGGTCAGCAAGATGCAGACACTAATATGATGTATTTCTGTTACTGAGGTGCTATCACATGATAGCCATAAAGATGTGATATTTCCAATCTTGCTATTGCTGATATTAAATATTTTGCTTTATTTCAGGTTGTAGACCATTTTGCATTGAGTGTATATTTTCATCTCAGTGACAGTTAGGAACTGTGCATGACATACAGTAATGAACAAAAAGTTCTATTTTTACAACAAGAAAATAATGTCCTAAACTCCTCTTATTGCACATCTCTTCTGTAATGCATGCACAATCATAGCTCTGATGAAGAAACTCTTACATGCACAAAGTGAACAAAACATGTCTAGCTAGAAAGCAGTCAGTCCTTCTCTGTGAATTTGTACAGAAATCACAGAATCACAGAATGGCTGAGGATAAAAAGAATCTCTAGAGGTCATCTTGACCAACCCTTCTGCTCAAACAGGATCACCCAAATCCAATTGCCTATGGCCATGTCCAGATAGCTTTTATATATGTCCAAGGATGGAGACTCTACAACTTCCCTGGGCAACCTGTGTCAGTATTCAGTCACCCTCACAGTAAAAAAGTATTTCCTGATGCTCACAGGGAACTTATTGGGTTTAAGTTTGTGCCCATTGCCTCTGGGTCTGTCAGTGGGCGTCACTGAGAGGAGCCTGGCTCCATCTTCTTTAGAACCTCTCTTCAGATATTTGTGTACATCTATGTGTATCCTTTTGTGAATTCATACTGACTACTGACCATCTTTTTATCCCTCATGTGCCTGGAAACATTTTCCAGGACTTGTTACTTTATCATCAGGCTGACCAGCCTGTAGTTCCCTGGATCATCCTTCCTGTCCTTTTTGAAGATAGGGGTGATTTTCCTCCAGTTTGAGACATGTCTCCTCATCACCACAATTCTTCAAAGATTGTTGGGAATGGCCTTGAAGAGAATCAGACAACTGCCTCAGCATTTGTTGGTGCATCCCATCAGGGCCCATAGACTTACGTATGTCTCGTTTGCTTGGAATGGAATACTGTCAAGCTTGGAGGAGAGATGCTTGAATATTAACCATCTTTCTTGGCCGTCTCTTCCCTCTAGTGTCTTAACTGATGGGAATCTCCCAAACAGTATTTCATATTTTTCAATAAATATTTAATTCAGTCTTTGGATTGTTTCCAAGCAATCTTTCATATTTTCCATGGTCCATTCTGTTGAAACAACCATAGAAATTATTTCCTCTAGTTAGATGACAATTTTCAAAACCTCACTTATGTCTTGCTAAGTTGACTTCTCGTTGTCTTCTTAGCAGGGAATTCTGCACAAGATTTGGTGCACATTTTATTTGCATGGCAAGGTTTTGTTAACAAAAGGGCTGCAGGGATGCCTTCTGTGAGAAGCTGCTAGAAACTTCCCCTGTGTCTGATAGAGCCAAGGCCAGCTGACTCCAAGATGGACCCACCAGTGTCCAAGGCCAAGACAATCTGCCATGGTTGTAGAGCCCTTATGACAACATATTTAAGAAGAGGGGAAAGTTGCTGTGCAACAGCAACTACAGCAGAAGAGAGAAGTAAGAATACATGAGAGAAACAATTCTGCAGACACCAATGCCCAATGAAGAAGGAGAAGTAGGTGCTCCAGGTGCCAGAGCAGAGATTGCCCTGAAGTTTGTAAACCAACTTGTATAACACAATCAAAGAACGCTGGGGTTGAAAGGGACCTCTGGAGGTCATCTGTTCCAACACTTTGCTCAAGCAGGCTTACCTACTGTCCGTTGCCCAAGACCATGACTCCAGCTCCAATGATGGAGACTCCATCCACATCCTCCCCGGGTAACTTATGCCAATGCTCAGTCACATTCACAGTAAAAACATTTTTCCTCATGTTCACAGGGAACTTGCTCTACTCTGTTTCAGTTTTTGTCCGTTGCCTCTTGCTTATCAATGAGCACCACTGGAAAGGGCCTAGCTCCATCTTCTGTACACCTTCCCTTCACATATTTCTACACACTGATGAGATCCCCCTGAGCCTTCCTTTCTCTAGGAGAAACAGCCCCAGCTCTCTTAACCTTTCTGTATGTAAGAGATGCTCATATCATTTAATCACTGTAGAGGCCCTTCATTTGAGTCACTCCTGTAGCTTGCTTACAGTCTCCAGGCTCTGAAAAAGGGAAACAAAAAAGTCCTCTAGAGAAATCATTGCCATCATGCCCTCAGGGTTTGAATCAATAAAAAGCAAGAAGAAACTCTAGTCTTTTAGGGAACTTTTTACTATGCACCCACATTATAAAGCTCTCCTTTATATTACAGGTAAGCAATACTTGTCATATAAATCTCTGTTACTACTATTTTCTGTGTAGTTTATCTTTAAACTATTGTCTGGTTCTAAGTGCATGAGATGCACTTTCATTTCTTTTTTTATATTTGTATCTGTTCCTATCAATACTAGGTCTATTCTGACTGCTTACTATAAAATATTCCCTCTCTTATTTTATGCATTAATCCCAGAATGTTTCCAGTCTCCAACATCACTATTCCATCTCCATTTGCTGTTTGCTGTTAGTAGCTTCCCTTAGTTACATTTTGAGAACATTTTTTTTTCCTCCTTCCTTTTTTTCCGTGACATTCATGCAATCTACATGTTTCCTCAGGATTTATTATAATCCCAGAATGTTTCCAGTCTCCAACATCACTATTCCATCTCCATTTGCTGTTTGCTGTTAGTAGGTTCCCATAGTTACATTTTGCAAATGTAAATGAGAACATTTTTTTTTTCCACCTTCCTTTTTTTCCATGACATTCATGCAATCTACATGTCTCCTCAGAATTTATTATTTGTGACAGTTAGCCAGGATGCTGGATAAGGATAAAAATTAAAGGCTGCATTATACCATAGAATCCTTATCATTAACAGTGATGTAGGTGACAATTTTTGTCTGATGAATAATCAGTGGACCTATGATCCAGCTGAAGCTGTAAAAGTAAACCTAAATAAAAAAACATTTTACATGTCTACCATTACATTAAAGCTCTCAAAACTTTCAGGACTTGGCATCATTACATGAATACTTGATACTCTTTTGAGGAGTCAGAGTCTGTAACCTAATGAATGAAACATAAATACTACACACTACTAGCAATTATTCTTTTTCCAATATTTTTCATGCTCTTTAATAGGAAACTGTACCCATGTCATTTATTCTGGATTCTTAAAGTTCAGAAGCATTTCTCAGTGTGATTAAACTGTGAAATATGTTTGAAACTAATTGCTTCTGACAAATGCCATTAGACACATATTTGCAAATACCTTTTATAATTCCTTAATAACAAGGAGTTTTTGTTATTTTTTGAAATTTTTGGTTCTGTTGTGAGCAACAACAAAAAAAAAAACACTTTTGCATTAACTGTTTAAGCATCATGTAAGAGAACAAGTCACATTTATAAGCTACTGCTGTCAAAAGAAGCAGTGCAGGTCAACCAGAGCGTGCTGGGCTTTTTTTGTATACATTGATGCCAACTAGACTACAGGAAGTAGGAAGAAATGCCATCCACATTTTTACAAAAGGTAGTTTAAAGACTTGTTCGAAAAAGAAATCTAGAATTATAATTTTTAATATTGTACATGTAAGATAAACTGTTTTGGTGTATTGCTACTGTTTAGAAAATTAATAATTTAGAATACAATTTATTCTGATTACTTATGGAGTGATTATACACTTTTTGTTAGGTGATACAGCAAGCCCCAGAATGCATGGTGTTATTTCTCAAATGACTCAATCATGCACTGTATTTTCTGAAATGGAATTTTTGTACTTGTTTATGTCCTGAAGATATCCTGTAGAACACAAGAGATAGAAAAAAAACAATTATAATTAATATTTAAATCATGTGAGCTAAAGCTGAGAAATAAACAAGTACACATTTGAGATAGAAATAATGAATCAACCTTTTCAGGTCCTTTTCTCTTTCCATTGACTCTAGAAAACTTTTATTAGATATCTTATTTTTAGAAAGTAATCATTAATTGGGATACAACTCATTGAGTGATTTTCCTAAATCAGGAATTTTCTGGTTTTACCAAGACTTAGTTCAATATCAGATGCAGTCTAGTTTCTTACTCTCAGAACTATGAGTCCTACTTTATCTCTATACAGTGATGAAGGAATGGAGTGTCCTTCATCACAACTCCCATGGAAACTCAATTACTTTACAGATAAAGATCATTATATAAAGAGTAATGGTGCCGAAAGAAAGCAATGTGAACCCTTTTGTCAAAGTGCACATTATAATCCCAGTTAAAATAAAATGAGCATCCTTGCTTCCTGATTTTCAGAGGCCTTTAGCTAGGTCATATGAAAACTAATTTTGTTCGGAACTAGCAAAGAAAATCCCCAATGGAGAGAAATCTATTTCAAATCCAAGGTTCAAGTCCTATCTGTAGATATCTAAGCTAATCAAATAAAGTGAAGATTTCAAGAGGAAAGATTTATCTCCCCTCCTTTGCACAGGCAGTTCTTTAAGTAAGTAGCAACTGTAATGAACTTGAAGAGATATTTCGTACCCTCTTTATATCCTCATTTGCTATGGGTTTCCAATCCCTATATAGAAGAGCATAAAGTAATATTAATATAATGTTAACAGAAATGCCAGAATATACTTAAAATCACGTCTAATTTTTAGACATCTGTTAAATAAGTTGTTAACATTTTGGATAAAATGTTAATGTCATAGCCACTAAAATATTTTTGTCCTATATAAATGCGAATTTACTGTGCGTAGATGTGAATTTTCCAGGTGGCCAATGTCTGATCATTGATTGTAGAATAAAATTTTGTTGAATAGAGAAAGTTTACTATGGGTACTGGAGCTAGAAAAGTCCAAATTATTTGTTTAGCTATGTCTTTTTCCATCTCATTGGATCCACATAGTCTTTCCCCTAAGTTTTTTTTCTAAACTTCTGACTTACTCAACATAGTATTTCCACAGCCTCCTTCAACTCAGACTTAATTTATCTTCCTCCCGTATTCCTGACTCCTATAATTTATTTGACTTCTATATCTATCTTTGTTTCAGCAAAGAAAAGGTAAAGAAATATGGTATGGCTCCCATGGAGACATACGTGAGCTAACTGGTCAGCCAGTACTCTAGCAAAGACCACCACCCACCAACCCACTAATGAATAAGAGCTGAGTTCTTTGTATCTTTTCTCAATATGAAGGTTAATCTTTTGTTCCTAACTAGCTTCTGACTTTTACGAAACCTTTGGGAACTGGTATCTCTGAAACTTACACAATAGTTAGATTTATTTGAAATTGAAAATAGGGTGTGCCAAACAGATGCTAGTAACACAGTCAGACTAAACTTGGTTTTGAGCTACACACACATTAGTAACATATGGGCAATCAAGCTGAAAAAGATAAATCAAAACTCAAGCACAAAAACCACAAAAGCAAGCACAAAACCTGCATGAAACAAGAAGAATATGTGGTCAGTTGACCCTGGCTGGGAGCCAGGTGCCTACCCAAGCCACTCTGTAACTCCCCTTCTAAGCTGTACAGAGGAAAGAAAATACACCTGACCACTGACCAGTTATCACCATGGGTAAAACAGACTCGACTTAGGGAAATTAGTTTAATTTATTACCAGTCAAAATCAGAGTAAGATAAAGAGAAAATTAAAAAAATAATCTTAAAACACTTTCCTCCCACATCCCTACCTTCTTCCTGGGTTTAACTTTACTCCTGATTTTCTCTGCCTCCTGCCTCTGAGGGGTGCAGAGGAAACTGCACTGGTTGTGTCAGATATGAGGGCAGCTTCTGGTGCCTTCTTACACAGGGCACTTCTGCAACCCCTTCATTACCAAAACCTTGCTGGGCAAACCCAATACATATCTGAAAAGATACAGAACACAAAACCAAGTTTAGTGACCACAAAATGAACAATAGGATGAAAAACAGACCCTATCATGCAGAATTAAGGCGTTTGCCTGATAATACAAGAAAGATAATAGAACTAATCATTGCAATTACTCACATGGTGTTTAAAATGGATAAAATGTTTTTGTAGTGGAAATAGTCCTGTCTAGCAGGCAAATAATTTGAGGGCCAACAGTAGCAATGTACTGCAGCTCCAAGAAAATGTATCCAACCTACAGTTTCCTTTCCATTTTACAGCTTGTCTGAGCTTTTGTACATCTACTTTGGGTTGATTTACCTGCTGAAGCTTAAATAGGAAGAAATGCGAGAAGACTTTCAGCAGAAAAATACAATGGGAAGCAACTATACAACATGAGGCAGAAAAAGGATGATCTGAGATGTGAAGAGAAACATAAATTTTCTGTTCGTTTTGGGACAGATAGGAGCCCTTTGTTGATTTTCAGCCCTACTGAAAAAGGATTAAAAATAAAAACTCAGAGACCTGTAAAAGAACCTAGAAATATTTAACTTCAAACCAAAATGTACCTTCCAAGCTAGGAGGTGAAACACTGAAATAACATGTCAGGATACTTTAGACCAACTTTTGGAATAAATTTTTGAATCTCTTTGTGTAATGCAAATGGTTATGAAGGCAGACCCATAATGTCTCTGAATTCCTCTGTATATTCTCCTGCCTTTTGGACTTGGTTGTACTACTAATGCAGCTGGCTCCAAAGTCTGCGTTTAAGCAATACTACCTTAGGGCTTCAGGTAGTCACATGAAGGTATTGAGAAATTTTCTTCACTGTATCATTTAGGTTTGATTACTTGGGGTTCTTTCTGTTTTGCTTCTTCTGAAAGAGTGAATATATGATATAGCTATCAATATACTATTGGGAAGGTCACTATAAAAGATATCTGTGAATCCCTTCAGATTTCTGATGCTTGTGCCTTGCTTACTAAAATTAAAGCCAAAAGAGCTCTGAGATCAAAAGAAGATGCAAAGAAAGCCCTAGTATACACTGTATCCATACTTTCTCAGACAGGTTTAGGCTTTGTAACAGCCTTCTCAGTTACACTTTACCTGATTATATCACATTCTAAGAAGGTATTCAAAAGACAT
>NW_008583353.1:0-9576 GCF_000691845.1 Merops nubicus | reverse complement strand
GTGGATGCTCCATCCCTGGAAGAGTTCGGGTCAGGGCTGGGGGAGGCTCTGAGCGACCTGGTCAAGTGGGAGGTGTCCCTGCCCGTGGCAGTGCGGTTGGAACTAGATGATCTTCAGGGTCTTTTCCAAGCCAAAGCATTCCATGATTCTATATAAATTATCTGTATTCTGGTTTGTGACAGCTTCACTGAGCTGCAGCTTTTCTTCCACATGGGTGGCAATGATTTAATGCTTAAGTAGAATAATGTGGTTGTCTAGCTTCAGCCTGCTTACATTGAGTTTAATTTTCCTATTTTAATTATGAGGGAGGATGTAGAGCTTGGTATCTATTTTTGGTTATCATAGCAGGTGCATTCTGTGACCTTGGCATCGCTCTCTTTTATTTGAGAATAAAACCCTGCAGTAATGCTGCACAGAATACTCATGGATTACTCCAGGTTCTTTTTTTTTTTTTTTTTTCTTTTGAGCGTTGGCCAAGTTTCATTTAAATCCGAATCCACTGTGCCCTGTTTTTAGTAATATAGCTCTTTTCCATTAAGGCTAGAATGGCTTAGATTTTAAAACATTAATAAAATTCAGCATATACTGCAGAAAAAGCAAAAATAGTGTTGCCATCGCTTCATTTTGGTTTTTTCCCATGTGTACATTTTTGGTGGAAGGTTGTGGAAGGACTTTTTTTTTTACAAATTATTGTACTTTTGACAAAATACAATTGATAATTTTTTATTATGACAAACAATAATTTTTAAAATTACCTAATGCGGGGCTTACCTGACAGCTGAGGAGCTGTTAACTATGGGGTCTTGTGCACTAATGGCCAGATGCTCAGGCTGTGTGGCAATCAAGGCATATGGAGAAGCTGCCTGGTCAGTCATGGACATTCCATACACAGGTATGTGTGAGGAAGTGCTGGGGCAGTGGAATGACACAATAATCAGTAGCAGTTGTATGTGAAGAGATGCTGTCAAGGCTGAGTTATGAGAAGGCTTTCTGGTTATCTCACAGTGTGGTTTTACAAATGTGCTTGAGAAATGCTTGCTTTTGCAATACATAAAGCAATGCAGGGCTAATTTAAAGGCCTAATAGAGGAAAGCTTACTTCTCTTTCTCAAATGGCCTGTTATTCTTTGGTTCACTGACTCTGTTCTGTCTCAATATCCTCTTTCATGAGCTTTCTATTAGTTTCCTGGTAATTCAGATCAAGCTGTTTTTACTACATTGTCTCCTGTTGTTTGTAATAGTATTAGTAGTTCGTCTAAAGATAATTTTCTGCCTCTGGGGGGAGAAGTGTCTAGAGAGCACAGCTGTTGAAGGAAGTGCCCAAAGGAAGCATTATACAGCAGCACCAAATGCCCAAGATTTTCTGGCAAGAGTTTAAAAAGGGGAAAAAAAAAAAAAAAGCCACTGCCAAACAAAGACCTCTTAAATGTATTCATATTTCTGCTTTGTAAAAAGAAACAAAAACATTATTAGCAATGCAGAACATGTGAAATAATAATACTATGATGTCAGTAAAATGGAAGAATTGTTACATATTCAGAGAAAACCAGGAAATCCTGGGTGGCATCTATTTCTGTTTTCAAAAATAATTACATGAGAATGCTATTTGGTCATCTCCTTTTCTCAGGATTGATATCCTTCAATATTAATACTACAAAGAATGATTTTGAGAGGTAATTTTTCATTTGATCACTGTAAGCTCACATTTAAGAGTGAAGGAGTTAAACTTCAGATATGATAGGGAATGTTTTAATAGCTCTGTTTAGCTGTGTACAGGGAAGATGATTAAACAACTGTTGGGTTGCTGATTTGTGTAATATTTCCCATATTGTTAGTTCAACACATAGCTCTAAGGGGGATGTCTGTATACAAGTGAGGTTCTCTTTACTAATGAATGAAATGGGAGTGTCATTTCATTAAACAATAATCAGTCAAGAAATTCATGAATTTTCATTGGTATTGTGGGCCTATAACCTTGTCATATCTAGTTCAATGCTAATTTATTTCTTTAGCTAATTATAATGCTTAATGTTATGTCTGTACCAGATAAGAAATTAGTTTTGCTGATGGCACGTATAACTGTGGGTCAGGAAAATGAGGTCAATAAGGGAAAAAAACTCATTTTCAGTAGGAGGATTTAGTGGAGATTACTGCTGAACGTCACTGCTGGTAAAGTGGGCATGTAAACATTTGTGCAAGTGAAATCTCTCTACTGTGCCCCCCGAGAGGAGGGAAATTCTCCTGCCCTCCCTAGTGTGTATTAAATTGGAGTAAGACTTAGTTTTTTTTCTCCTTGCCTCCCCATCTTATCGTTACTAATTCAAACACACTTACTCTCAGCTTGTTCATTATTTTTCAAGAACATCTAGAGGCAAAAGAGTTCCCGAATTACTTTAGATTAAATTGTATTGATGTGGCTTGTATTCCTCCTGTCTTAGTGTAAAGCAAGATACAAGCACCTGGAGGAAGAGAAGGAGTTTGGGACTCGGTGTTTTTTGACAGGGATTGGACAGGCAAAGAATGGAAGAGGGTGCCTGAGAGAATCACAAGGGCATCTGGACTTTTCTACATGGAAAGATACAGTAACTTGTAAAAGATGATTTGGAAGCTGAGGAGCTTGCAGTACTTCAGTGTGAGGATTTTCATAAACAATTCTGTTCAGTTTGGAATTACTTGTACATGGATTTTGGTTCTTCATCCCATCCTGCAATAGCGTGGTGCTAATAAAATCACAAGGATGAAACTTGTGATGTAGCCTGTCTCAAGACAGGTATGCTTTCAGTTCTGTAGATGACTCAAGTGTGAGGCAGTTCTCCCTTGCTTCTCTTATCTCTGTTTTTTTTACATAAGTCATGAGAGTCTCAAGAATTTGTACCGTTTGAGTCCTTTTCAGGCCTGGTTTGCAAGTAGGGGAACTAACAGTATTACTTTGATTTAGTTTGTGATATGACATACAGACAAGTAATGAGAGCCTGTCTGATGCCTTTCACCCACGAACAGATGGGCAGGAATTCTTGTGCAATTGTTTGGTCTCAGCCCTGTTCCCTATAACTTGTAGAAGGGACCCCACTGTCCTTGCCTTTGTTCCATGGCAGCAGGAACAGTATGTTGGGTACTCACTGCTTGTTAATGCTTGTTTGCCCTTCACTTCAATAATGCCCTTGGGACAGTGAGAGCAGTGCAGGTTTGTAGCTGCTGGGAGTTTTTATTCGTCTGCTCTGCTCTCCAGTAACCTTTTTGAAAATACTGTCAAGATTTTTTTTAATCATTCTTGCTTTTTGTTTTGCTGCCTGACAAAGATAAGCTGGCACATGTAAGCAGTATGAGAAGAAACCCCACCATGGATTGCTGGGTACTACAAAAGTAAAGGGATATGAAATGCAGCCTGGTACTCTGCATTTTTCTTAAACCTTTCTACTTGTTTTTAATACTTTCTTCTTATTGTTGACCGAGAAGGTAAAAATTCTTTGGTCCTAGAGCTATGTTACTAGCCCATGTTCTGTTAAGTAAAAAGTCTTTTTCAGATTTAAAAGTAGCCACAAAATGAAAATGGAGACTTGTCTTGAAAAGCCCAATGCCTTAACAAATGCAGGAGACTAGTGCTTTCTTAGTCTTCAAAGCTAAGTAATTATTTATCAAAATAATTATTATTTCAGAATATCTATTTTTAAAGTGATTGTTTTATCATAGAATCACAAAATAATTTGGATTGGAAAGGACCTTTAAAGGTCATCTAGTTCAGCCGCCCTGCAGTGAGCAGGGACATCTTCAACCAGATCAGGTAGCTCAGAGCACCATCCAACCTGACCTTAAATGTCTCCAGGGATGGGGCATCTACCACCTTCCTGGGTAACCTGTTACACTGTTTCATTGCCATCATGATAAATAATTTCTTCCTTGTATCTACTCTAACTCTTCCTCTCTTGTAGTTTAAAAACATTATACCTTGTCCTGTTGCAACAGGCCCTACTAAAAAGCCTGTTCCTGTCTTTCTTATAAGCCCCTTTATAAGTGCTGAAAGGCTGCAATAACATCTCTTCAGACCCCTCTGCAGGTTGAACAACACCAACTCTTTCACTCTTTCTTCAGAGGAGAGGTGTTGCAGCCCGCTGATCATTTTTGTGGCCCTCCTCTGGACCTGCTTCAACAGGTCTATGTCTTTCCTGTGCTGAGGACTCCAGAGCTGGATGCAGTACTCCAGGTGGAGTCTCACCAGAGTGGAGGGTTAGAATCACCTCCTTTGACCTGCTGGCCAAACTTATTTTGATGCAGCCCAGGATACCATTGGCTTTCTGGGCTACGCTCACACATTGTTGGCTTATGTTGGGCTTTTTATCAACCAGCATTCACAAATCTTTATCCTCAGGACTGCTCTCCATCCATACTCCACTCAGCCTGTGTTTGTACTTGGGATTGACCTGACCCAGGTTCTGGACCTTGCACTTGGCCTTGTTGAATCTCATGAGGTTCACAGAGGTCTATTTCTCAAGCTTGTCCAGGTCCCCCTGGATAGCATCCTGTCCCTCAGGTGTGTCAACCACCCCACTCAGCTTGGTGTCGTCTACAAGCTTGCTGAGGGTGCACTCGATCCTACTGTCTGTGTCATTGCTGAAGATGTTAAACAGCACTGGTCACAGAATGGACCTCTGAGGGATACCAGTTGCCACTGGCTTCCAGCTGGACATCGAACTATTTACCATTACCCTCTTGATGCAAACATCCAAACAATTCCTTACCCACTGAACGGCCCATCAAATCCATCTCTCTCCAATTTAGAGACAAAGATGTTGTGGAGGACCTTGTGAAAGGCTTTACAGAAGTCCAGATAGGTGACATCTATAGCTCCTCCCTTGTCCCCAGATTTAGTCACCTTATAGTCAAACGAGTTGTGATATTAATAGCAAGCCTTTTCTTTGGTCTTGTCTGTCCATGGCGCTCAGCAGTCTTGGTACTGTTCTGGACGCAGGGACAGACTTTTCTCTGTTTAGGTAGTTGTCTGATCAAAAAGGGTTTTTGAAAGATATCCGTCTTATTCCTGATCATCTTGCATGTGTGCCTGACTGTTATCCAACTGAGATTTGTTGGAGCTCCCCTGCAGTGGCTGAAACTGGAGAAGCCTGTGTTAGATTCCTGGTTTCAGACTGGGCTTCCTCTGTGAAAGATATGTGGTAGAGCCAGATGCTATCTAACTGTTCCAAGCTGAATGACAACCTGTATTTGGACGCTGGACTTCACCTACAAGCTCTGAAGGTGTGGTTTCATTATGTAGCTGATGGCTTGCAGGAGGTTTCTTTTTTTTCCACAAAACCTATCAAGTGTCTAAAATGCAAATACATTCTCATTCTTTATCTGGGTTAGTAATGTATGATTAACTACTACTGCTATCATGGAACTTTTAAGTTGCCCAAAAGCACAGAACCTGGAGAATATAATCTGCATATCATCCTGCTGGTCTTTAGAACATGAGAATTATTACTGTCAAACCTTCTTCCAGTCCTGCCAGATAAGCTGTGTTCTCCAAAGTTTTACACAAATACAGCAGGAGAATACTGTCCCAGTGATCTGTCATCTAGCAGGTAGTAAGAGTTTTTACCTTTTTTAGAAGCCACTGCTTTCTAGCCTGTGCTGTGTAGGCTTGAATTCATTTGCAAATCAAAGTCTGTTTCACAGGAGTACTGTGAACACTCTGAGTAGATCAATTCTTCAGGATGTTGGATCGTGAAAGGAAGGTCCATTGCTACTGGTGACTTCCTTTTCAAGGGAAGAGAATGTCCTGCCTTAATCTCCAAAGGAAGGTTCCAAGTCTCCTGCTGTACAGCTGGATTTGGGTGATTTATGGTGCCTCTGACATAGATTATAAAAAAAAAAAAAAAAAAAAAAAAAACCTGAAAGTATAAAAGAATTAGGCTGACTGCTACTTGTTCAAGGTTATTCTGGTGCTGGGATACTTGAACGTGGCAGTGAAGACACTGCAACCTGGGAGCTGCCTGTTCCCCTCACATGGGTGGATGGGAGCATCTGTCTTCTGTCTTGAACTTTATGTGCTGGCCTGTACAGAGGCTTTATTACTTCCCCATGAAGGACATCTCTGCCAACAGCAGGAAGTGATCTGAGCTTTGTACATGAAGTGGGCTGGCTTCTCGGCTCAAGCATGTGGCCAAATCACACTCCTTTGCAAACCACAGTCCCTTGTGCTTTGATTTACCTGCCTGCATGTAAGGTATCATTTCTCTAAATTACTTCATTGTATCTCTCTCTTCTTGTCACATGTTTGGTTTGTACTTCAGTTACTACTCTGTCACTAGTCCTACATAATGCAATGACATCTTTTTCATAGAATCATAGAATCATTTAGGTTGGAAGGGACCTCCAAGATCATCAAGTCCAACCACCGAGCCACCAGGGCTCTAAAGTCCTCTGCTAAAACAGATCAGAATCTGTCAGGGTTGGAAGAGACCACAAGGATCCCCCAGTTCCAGCCCCTCTGCCATGAGCAGGGACACCTCCCACTAGATCAGGCTGCCCAGAGCCTCCTCCAGCCTGGCCTTAAAGACCCCCAGGGATGGGGCCTCAACCACCTCCCTGGGCAACCCATTCCAGGGCCTCACCACTCTCATGGTGAAGAACTTCTTCCTCACATCCAGCCTGAATCTGCCCACTTCCAGCTTTGCCCCATTCCCCCTAGTCCTGTTGTTACTCTATATCCTAAAAAGTCCCTCCCCAGCTTTCTTGTAGGCCCCCCTAAGATACTGGAAGGCTCTGAATTAAAATGCCTAATTCCTGTTAGACCTCAGTTGTGCAAAACATTTGTAGTGAAATATTCTGCATCTAATCTGAAAGTAAACAGACCATATGCTTGAAGAGCTTGAGATAACGTCTCTTCTACTTGAGTAGCTTGAGATGAACTGTAATAATAAGTGCTGTAAGAATAGGCACTGCGATTTGGATCATACATTCTACTGAGTGGTTTTCATACAGTGTGCATGTCATGTCAGCTATATTTGGTCTGTATCATTAGCTTTAGAACTGTGGAGAAACTATTAAATACACAAATTTATTTATTATTTAAGTACACAAAAATATCCTCCTCGACATGTGCAGAAAATAAAAATAAGGGAAGATCCTTGGTATTAAGCAGGCTGTAAGGTTTTTTAAAAAGACATTTTTCCTGCCTTTATTGAAAATTCCGTGTGTCAAGTTCCTGAGTCACTTCTTAAGAGGAAAGCAAAAAACTACTGAAGTCCTGCCACAAGAGGGCATTTCTCCCAGGCTTTGAAAAAAATACCTCTGGGAAAGGATGAGAGCAATCTTTGAACTGTCAATGAGAACTAATTGTGGCCTGAATGCATGTCTTTGTGATATTCTGAAAGATGTTTGGAGTGTGTTGGCTTAGTTCTTGCCTATCGCATTAGTCATATTTTATAGCCATTGTCTGTATGTCGTGGAGGCACTGCTTGGAGTCTGGTATTGGTGTGGAAGCATTACTACTGCAGAAGCAGATGGATAGGTACCTAAAAATATTGTCAAAATACAGCCAACTTAAACTACTGTATTTTGGGGTTTTTTTTTTTGCAGTTGCCTTGTAGAAGGAGATGCTAAAGAAGAAATCTTGCAGCCTCCAGAGCCTCAGCCAGTACCACCAATCCTAACGCCGTCTCCCCCATCAGCTTATCCAACGGTCACTTCTGTGTTGCAGGACAATGATAGATACCATCCAAAGCCAGTTTTGCATATGGTTTCATCAGAGCATTCAACAGACCTCAACGAGAATTATAATAAATCAGCAGAACTTTCAGGGAAGAATGAACCCAGTGAACGTGCAGAGAAGAGGCTGGAGCGCAACTTAAGTTTTGAGATCAAGAAGGTACCTCTTCAGGAGGGACCACGAAGCTTCGATGGGAGCTCCCTGTTGAACAGGGCACACGCAATTAAAATTAAGCCTGTGTCATCCTGTGTAATTGATGAGAGCTTTAAGCCACAGGAACAGTTCTCAGGGGATGCATTTGTAGAAGTTTCTCAAAACTCATGTATGGAATGCAGCGTGCCACAGTCTAACACAGCCTTAATACCTTCACCAGAAAGTCTGCAGAGCCGTCAGATTTCTGATGCTCTCCCAAGACCAGATCGCCTGCTGCTGTCAGAAAAGGGACAGGCCACGTGGTCGCTGCAGGGGCCTGGCAGCACGCTGCCTGCCTCGGGGTCAGAAGAGCTGTCTCCAGACATCTTGTGTCATGGTGTCAAAACTCTCTCTCTGGTATCGAACACCACAGCTGAACATCCTTCCAGGGATAACGGTGATCACACAACTATTTCTCTTCAGGCACCCCTCTGTTTTACTAACCCTCTTCATTCAGATGACTCTGACACAGACGAGATGAACTTGGGTGGAGCCACGAGCAGCAGCGTGTCTAATGTTTCAACTGCAAGTGCCACGGTTTCTGCTGCCACCAGTGCTGAGAATGTGTCTGCCAGAAAAGTGTTGCCCATGTCTATTGCTAGGCAAGACTTAACAGCCGTAACGTGTTCTGAAGATGGTGAAGGTAGGTTTCATTGTGGTTCAGAAGTGCTACTTTTTAACCTGCTTGCATCTGCAGTGTTGGACGACATACATTTAGAAAACTGCATTATAAGAAAATGTAAATAAACAAGTGCAGTATGGCAGCTTTGGGAAGGGTACAACTCTTTTCCTCCCAGTTTTTGGTTTGCATGTAAGCTTCGCCTGTTGCAAAGTATTACAGACCTTTATAAGCTGCCTCAGCAGCGTTATTGCTGGGTGTGAATGCATTCTTAATTGCAGTCGTCTGTGGTATTGGTTGGCACCTTTTTTTTTCTCCATGGCCAACTTCATGGAATTGTCTGTAATAATGGCAGCTTTGGGTAGTCAAAGTATTTAAACAAGGCTGTCCAAACACACATCAGATTCATGTTTACCGACGTATGTGCTGGTCCTAAAAATGTAGATGTAACCTTTTTCACTGTATCAGTCTTTAAAGTTGCTCGTGATTTGGCTCCCGCTTTTGGTAGTGTTATTATTTAGCTCTACTTTCCTCTTTTTCTGTACTTGGCCAAGGGAGACAAAGCAATACTGCTGTTCATCCAAAAATCTAAGTTCCGCTCTAGTAGTGCTCTGGAAATTATTCAGCCACTTTTAATCTTTTACTGTTTCTTTGGAGTTCTTTTTGAGCAAGGAAAATTTGCCAGACTCTTTATGCAAAAAGCTACCTCATCACATATCGAAGGCAAAGGGGTCCTAAAATGTGCAGGCTCAGATTTCAGTCATGCTGGCACACTTGGATCAGATGGAGGATGTAGCTGGGAAGAACGAACTAGGCCTTGATAACTGCCTGTGCCAAGTCCAGCAAAGTGCACAGCAAGGCTGTGGAGCTGAAAGGAGAACATGAGCTTCTGTATTTAGATCAGACTCTTGTGCTAGGAGCTCTGAACAGCAGTGGGCTCGCTTCAAGAGTCATCCAGCAACACTAAAAGTGCTCTGTGTAGCAGGCAAAGCCCTTCTGTGTGTTTGGTAGATTTCCGTGCTATAGTGTTTTTGCAACACTTAGAATCATAGAATCCTTTA
>NW_008583352.1:4360-5397 GCF_000691845.1 Merops nubicus | reverse complement strand
CAGCCCCCCCCCCAGCCTCGCTGCCCTTCTCTGGTCCCTTCTCCAGCACTTCCATGTCCTTCTTATCCTGTGGTGCCCCAAACTGGACACAGCACTCAAGGTGTGGCCTCACCAATGCTGAGTCCAGGGGCACAATCACCTCCCTTCTCCTGCTGGTCACACCATTTCTGATCCAAGCCAGGATGCCATTGGGCTTCTTGGCCACCTGGGCAAACTGCTGGCTCAGGGTCAGTCAACTATCCACCAAAACCCCCAGGCACTTTCCAGCCACTCCTCCCCAAGCCTGGAGCATTGCCTGGGATGTTCCCAGGGGTGGGTTCATGGTCCCACCATTTGCCACCGAAGAGTGACAATGAGTAATGGCACCAATGAACAAAGCCAAACACAAAACAAATAGTGCATTAGACAGATGAGATGATGCTCCAAGAGGAGACTGAACAGGAAGCACAGGGTCAGCTAGCAGTGTTAGTTCAACACAATGGAGACAAAGGGTGGGAAAGGAACCCTAGCATAATCCAGGCACCAGCACAAACAGCAACGCTTCTGGGAATACAGTGATCTCCTGCTCATCCACCTGTGACATCACAAAGCCCTGCAGCCACCCATGGCCTGCTCCTGCCCCACCTCCCACAGAGGGGCAGAAGAGTCAACGGAAGGCTGCGGAGCTCACCGTGCAGGGGACGAGTCATTCAGCCTCCCTAGAGACTGTAGGACCCCAAATCCCAGCCCTCAACCCCCAGCACCTACTGCTCCCTAGATGCCAAGGCACGAGACTGATCCCATGGGAACGGGAGGGAGTGCTCCATATCCCAAGCAGAGCTCAGCCTTTCTTCTTCCCTGCTATGGGCACCGGAATCTCTTGGGTCTCTTCCACTTCCCCGCTCAGTGACCCCACGTGCCCCCTGAGGCAGCCTTGGCTCTGCCATCCCGTCAGACACGCCAGGCGTGCACTCCAGGTTGGCACAGCCAACTCTGCTAGCAGGATGGCATGGCACGGAGTGTGGCTGTGGCCAAGCTCCCTCCCTAGGGGCCCTGGG
>NW_008583352.1:711-4163 GCF_000691845.1 Merops nubicus | reverse complement strand
CGTCCACGCTGGAAGCGTGACAGCCAGGGTGCCTTCCACAGCAGGATGCTGTGCAGATGAGCACATGGACATGATGGAGGGAACTGGAGTGTCTCTGTTCTGAGGGGAGGTTGAGAGCCCTGGGGCTGCTTAGCCTGGGGAAGACTGAGAGGGCATCTGACAACGCTGATCAATAGCTAAAGGGTAGGTGTCAGGAGGAGTGGGCCAGACTCCTTTCAGTGGTGCCCAGGGATAGGTCAAGGGGAAACAGTCACGAACTGGAACCCAGGAGTTCGCATCTGAACATAAGGAAAAACTTCTTTCCTGTGAGGCTGCCAGAGCCTGGAGCAGGCTGCCCAGAGAGGCTGTGGAGTCTCCTCTGGAGAGATTTCAAGCCTGCCTGGACGCCATCCTTGGCAGCATGCTCTGGGTGACCCTGCTTTAGCAGGAGGGTTGGGTGAGGTGATCCCCAGAGGTCCCTTTCAAGCCTTCCATGATTCTATGTTTCTGTGACTGAGAGGCCTTCAGGTGCAATGGGGGTTGGACAGGAGGGATGTGATCTGGGAGCAGCACCTGGGCCATGGTACGTGGTGGTGGCCGCTTCAGGGCTGCACTGGCCAGCTGGGGATCCTGGCCTAGGGAGCTGGGTGGAAAGGAGGTGCCTCCACTTGGGTAGTGTGGGTTCCTTCTGTTTTGGCCAGCCAATTCAAAGATTGCAGCAGGGGAACTGGCTGCCTTAGAGCATGCTGCTGCCAGCAGGTGCCCTTCTCCTCCTCACACAAACTCTGTGGCTTGCTCTGACCTCTAGCAGATGTGCCTTCTTCAGCTCAACCTGAAGCTGCCTTGGTGTCTCCTGGGGAAGAAGGAGCAGCCAGCTGGGGTGAACAGCCTGGTGCCCATCTGCAGTGTCTCTGCTGGGCATAGATCCTTGGAAATCCCCTGCAGAGAGGCTGCAGCTCGGCCAGATCCAGCACTCCTGGCTCCAGACACCTCCCTTGGCCCCAGCAGAGCCGCTGGCGTGTGAACTGCAAGGTTGCTCAGCCACTTGGGAGCTGGCTGGAGGAAAAGACGTGTCCCTGGGCTGCCCAAGCAGTGGGCTGGAGCAAAGGACAGCCCATTGAGGAGGCTTCCAGAGCGTGGTGCTCAGGGGAGACCTTCCTGCTGTTGCCAACTCCCTGAGAGGGGTTGGAGCCATGTGGGGGCTGGTCTCTTCTCCCAAGGAACAAGCCATAGGGCAAAAGGAAAGGGCCTCAAGTTGCATCAGGGGATGTTTATATTAGACATGAGGAAAAATATCTTTCCCAAAAGAGTTGTGAAGCCCTGGAAGAGGCTGCCCAGGGCAGTGGGGGGGTCCCCATCCCTGGAGGGGTTGGAAAGCCATGTAGATGTGACGCTGAGGGACGTGGTTTAGTGGTGACCTGGCAGTGCTGGGTTAACGGTTGGACTTGAGGATTTTAAAGGTCTTTTCCAACCTAAACAATTCTATGATTCTACAATTCTATGACCTCCTGCTCATCTAATCATGACATTACTAAGACTGCACCACCCAGTGGCCTGCTCTTGACCTATTTCCTGCTCATCCACCTATGACACCACAAACCCCTGCAACACCCATTAATGCTAAAAGGTACTTTGAATTTTGCTGCTGACTTGATCTTCTCGAGAAGCTTATTCTATCTCCTGGTAGGACCTGAGGTTTGTGGACTCAGCTCCAAATACTCCATGGGGTTCATTAAAATTTTGAGCCCAAATACTCCATGGGGCTCATTAAAACATTGAGAAGCCACCACTCATCTTGCAATGTTGCTGTCATGTTTTCCAGACTTGTCCACCTCATTGGAGAGGTCTCATAGTGGAGGAAGATCTTACAAAGCACCTAGTAAAAATTATTTGAAAGCTTTTGGAGGCTCTGGACTTTGTTTCCTCCTCAGCCCTGCTTGAGGAGGCCATGGGGTGTCATAGAATATTTCCTCCCTTGTCATTGCTGCCCCCAAGAAGAGCCACACGTGAGGGAGAGGATCTACTGTCCCAGGGGCTGGGGGTCAGGGCTTGCCCTTGGGGCTTCTTCAACCCCACCCAGAGTTTTCTCAGCATTCCAGCCACCTGCCCCGGGCCTTGGCCTGCCTGCAATCACAGCCTCCAGCTCCCCCTTCAGAAAAAGCTCTTCATTCTCCTGGGCCAGCCTTGGTCTCTAAGAAGCACTTGAAGCTCTTTTTGCTCCTGACTTTCCTTGCCACCAGCATTTCCAGCCAAACTTTGCCTTTCCTTCAAACATGTCCCAGTAACAAAAGCCAACTACAGCAATTCCTTCTTGGCATCCAGTTATTGCTGACGTCTCCTGCAGCTGCTTCAAGGCCCCTGTCAGCGCTCTGCCCCTCAACTGGCCCAGCCCCACTGCCCACCCATGATCCCCTTGCTCCTGCATGTCCTGGATCCCTTCCACAAGCCCTGGCTTTGCCCCACAGACCCTCTGCTGTGAGTTCTCACCCTACATGCTCGTGCAGTGCCAGTTACACACTGATGCTTTTCTCCCTTAGGTACTTTCCAGCCCTGCCCAGCCCCACTCCTTCCAAGCTCTCCCACCTCCCCTGCCCTCTCCATCCTCAGTGTCCTCCCCACAGCACAGCCCAGTCTTGGCTGGCCCCACAGCAGTGCCTCCCATTACAGTGTGGTTGCACCACAGCCTCACCCCTCTGAGGGGCACAACACCTCCTGGGGGACAGGGGAGAGGAGTGAGCCTCAGAGACAGGTGAACGGATGTGGCCAAAGGAACAGGAGGCACCCTGTGTCCGCTGCTCTCCTCTCCAGGAGATTCTGAGATCTCTGCAGTCCCTCCATGCCACTCCACCTCCTCAGGCCATCACAAAAGCCCTTGCTCTTGCTGCTCTCAAGAGCTCTGACTGCTCCAGAGCAGCCTTCTGAAACCTGGGGCAGCCAGAAAAGAGTTTTCATTTTAAATGATTCCTGCTCCACTGAAATTGGACCTCAGACAAAAATTGTGGCAAGTTTGTTTATTTCATTGAAAATGAAAGAATTGACAATGACAGAATTCACATTTCCACAAAGGTTCTGGTTCACACCAGCTGGGTGCATATTCAAGTAGAAAGAGATGAATAGTGACTTTCCTTGAACAAATCAACAATGCAAGTAGAAAAGGGAAAAAAAAAAACTAGAAAGAAAGAAAGACATGGCTTGTCATGCTGTACTCAAGGAGACACTTGCAGAGGAATGTCAGGTGTCACTGGCTACTGAGAAACATCCAGTCATCAGTTTCCTCAGGCCATCCTTGAGCTCCTGGTTCCTCATGCTGTAGATGAGGGGGTTCACTGCTGGAGGTACCACAGAGTATAGAACTGCCATCACAAGGTCCAGTGATGGGGTGGAGATGGAGGGGGGCTTCAGGTAGGCAAAGAAGCCAGTGCTGATAAAGAGAGAGACCACAGCCAGGTGAGGGAGGCAGGTGGAAAAGGCTT
>NW_008583352.1:0-511 GCF_000691845.1 Merops nubicus | reverse complement strand
TGTGATGGAGGAGTTGTAAGGTTATCATTAATTTCATTCCAGTTGGTGTAGTTGCAGCTCATGGTAGAATTTGGAACCATAAAATCTTTTTCCTAGACTGGGAGGGGGAAGGGGGTGTAACTGGGCCTACTATAGATAAGCCCAGAGGAAGCATGCCAGGGGTTGTGAGAGGATGTGCTAGCAAGGGCCCTCGTTCTACTGCCTCAGTGGAGACACGACATGGGGTTCAATACAAGGGGCAGCAAGGATGTAAGGGTTACTGAGGGTGATGTGACAGCTGGAGGCTGTTTAGGGCACAGCGATCATGAAATTATTGAACTCTCTATTCTTAGAGAACCAAGGGGGGCGGCAGAACAACCACCTTGGATGACACAGTAGGGTTAGAGGGAGAGGATGCTGGTAAGGGCCTTAAACCTGTTGCCCTGAGGCACTCTGGGTACATGTGGCACAGTCAAAGTCTTATGGAGACAAAGCAGAGGTTCCTGAGTGTCACGAACCGGTACTGAAGTTT
>NW_008583351.1:0-65842 GCF_000691845.1 Merops nubicus | reverse complement strand
TCTGGATGGCCTCCCATCCATCTGGCATAACAACTGCACCACCCAGCTCAGTATCGTCAGCAAATTTGCTGAGGGTGCACTCGATGCCACTGTCTGTGTCATTGATGAAGATACTAAACAACATCGGTCCCAGTACAGACCCTTGAGGGACACCACTTGTCACTTCTTTGTCATGTGCTGTGCTGGTAATTTTTTCATTCTATCTCATCTTGTTCAAACCATTTTATCTCATGTGGTCTAACCAAAGTGTAGCATGTCTTCATCAGTCAGTCCCGTGTGTTAGTAGGGTCTGGATGTAGGCAAACAATTTAGTCAGTAGAGAAACATCAGTTGTGCAGGGCAGCAGGTGCAGCAGAGGAGCCAGGCCACCTGTGTCTCGGTGTACCACAGAGTCTGGTTTGGGGCAAGACAGCTTGCTGCTGCAACTGTGAGGAGCCATGTAGGATGGCAGCCTCTCCAGGCACAGCATCCTGACTCCATTCTCTGCCCGCATCCACAGGGGATCTCCAAAGCTGGCTACTGGGGATGCTCACTTCAAAATTTATCCCCTCTCCCCTCTACTCATCCTGGTGCTGAAATCATCCCAGGAGCAGCACAGTTACATGTCGTCTGTGCTCTGGAGAGCTGTAAGCCTGACGTAGTGCCAGGAGAGGAACTGCTGCAAGAGGTTCTTGTGAGGGCTGCTTTCTCCTCTGTTCTGTTTTGTTAAGAGAAACATAGAGGGGAATCCAAGTCAACTGTTGCTTGTAGAGTCTAATGTGAACACACGGAGATGATGGTAACAGCAGGAAGACAGTGAAATCTGTACCCAGATACTGAGTCTCTATTTTTAGCATCCTGTGCACTTTAAAATGCTTAGGTGATAACAAGAGATAATTTTATGGGATGAAAAATAATATACAAGATTAAAAGTTGAAGTTAAGTTACAAATACATATCTCCTATCTGAATACAGACAGACATAAACAGCTGATCACCAAAATATCTGAAGACACTGTTCCTTTATTCACTGGAGTTTAATGCCTTAAAACTATGTAACTTTTGTAATAGTTGAGATGGGGTTTTAAACAGATTTGGAATAGGTCATTTCCTTAGTTTCAAGGTTCAGTAGCTGTCGGAGTGGCCTGGTGTGCAGCACTGCACTGAACTCAGGTCTGTTCTGTGCATGGGATGAAAGGTGCCTGAGACTTTGTGTTTCCTGTGATTATCCATCTCCCCTCCATTTTCCCATGCAGTGGCATTGCTCTCTCTTCCAGACACTCCATTTGTATAATTTCTAGGCACCTTTGGGAAGCCTAGGGATTATAAAAGGTATATGAATGAATGTTTTATGATGTTATTGATGACTGCAGAGCAAACGCTTTTCTAATAAACTGCTGTGAGATAAGTTACTGGTAGCATCTGTAGAGATGTGTGCAAATGAGTTCAAAATAATTAATACTGTGTTAGAAGAAAGCTTTTTTTTTAAAGCACAGCTGTATTGGAGCATATAAGATTATTTCAGCCTGCTCTGAGAATGTGTTATAGCACGAATTGCCATAATTTATTAGGGGGAAAGCCATTTCTGTTAATCATATATTAATTATTCATAAAATCTGTATTAATGTTACCTTAATGGGAAGCGTTACCAGCTGAGGTACTAGGTTTGACAATCTATTCACATACAAAATAGATTAATAGCTTGACTTAAAAAGAGGACATAAAAATGACTTACGAGAACATAAAAAGGAGCAAGCATGGGTATATGAGTTAACATAGAGCTGGCTTTGGTATCACAGTCCAGCCAGCTACCCAGTTTGTATTTTGGCTCTAGCACTGTTTTGTGCCTGAGTGGAATTTCACTGGAATCACTGAAGGATGTTTGTTAGAAACCAGTCCTGTATACCTTGCCCTAAAGCTTTTCACCTCTTCAGCAAGCATAAATCTGATGAATCTGAATAAAATAGGAAGAGTCTCTTTCCCATTCTACTTTAACAGAAAATAAACATAAAATAACCCACAAAAAAAATCATCCACATTTTTATTTCAGTAATTTAAATTCAGAATAAATTCTTCCTGCTGGGTAAAAAAAATATTTTTCCAACTTTTTAATCTTCTCAGAAAGCTGTTGTAAACTCTGTGATGACATGTGAAAATGCTGCTCAGAGGATGTGTTTCAACCCGGAATGCATGTGGAAGTGTGTGTATAGATATGTGCTTGTGCAGGCGTATGCAGCTTGCTAGGTGCTCTACTTAATTAAAGGAGGATGTCAACTTTTAGGTTATGACTCAAGACTACAGGATATATTTTGATAGAAATTTAGCAAAATCAAACAGAAAATTAAATTTCAAAAATACATTTTAATTAAAACTTTTTTTATTCTGCCTTTTGAAAGTTCTCTTGCAGGAATGAAAACCCAAACCAGAAAGGGCACTGGCTAATGTGATGCCTGTAACGTGTGATACCTGTAAAGTGCAACTAGTTTTACATGAACAGTAAAAGTGTCATGGGATTCAGCTGATATTAAATTGTTTAGATCATCTAGAGCCTTTTTATTAGGAGAGCACAATGTTGAACTTATAAAGACATTTGGTTTACATGTTAAGATTAAAGGCTGTTTATTGGGAAAAGATTTTTTTTTTAAATGACAGTTATGACCTTTAATGTGTGATCTGTAAGCTATCATCTGATGAATTTGGGCCAGAGCCATTGAAGAGAAGCATTTGGAGGAGAAGCCAACCCAAAAGAAACAGAAAAAATAATTTTTAAAATTACATAGCTTTCAGTGGGTCCAAGAAACCTAGGCTTTGTCTTGGAACAACGGGTACAGCTGGGTGGTCTAAGGCTGAGCTGATGTTCAGCAGTCTTAGGTAATTATTATTTTTTTCTGTAATGTTGACAGTACTTCAAGTTTTGGGTGGTGGGTGAGTCTGTGGCATGCAATCAATTGTCATGCCTTACTGATTAATACAGATCAGAAATGTCGTTATTTTGTAGTTGAGATTTTTTTTTTTCTTCACATTTCATTTTCAAAGAAATGTGGTAAAGGGGAAATGTATATGGGAGCAATTTGTTTCTGGAGAGCTTACCAAATAATGTTATAAAAGAGGCTGTATTCTGCAGTATGCTGATGGTTACTACTAGCCATGGCTACCAGGAGTAACTTGTACATAATGCATTCCAGCAAATGTTATCAGAGTTCTGCAGAGTCTGGTAATGATAATACTTCAGTATTTTAACAAATAGATAATACTGTTATTTTGTTCTCTGTTGTAGTATATCAAATGTATTTCATTGCTTACACTGTAGTAGCAGATCGAAACCATCTGCTGTGTTGCCACTGGTCTGCCAATCTAACAGAAAATCTCAGTTCATTTTCCTTGAGGCCAGTATGCTTTAAAGCATGTGTACGAGGACTATAATCCAGCTGCTGAATGTTGATCCAAGTCCAGGCCTATGCTCCTGAGTCTTTTAAATGGAAACAATACTCTTTGCCAAGGATTGGAACAGAGATAAACTCGGATTGCTTTTCTCTCTTCCCTCTTCCCCCATCCCTTTTACAGCTCCATCCCCCATCACAGTCATAAGGAAAGACAGGACATCCAGGAACAGCGTGTCTCTGTCTTGGCAGGAACCCGAACATCCGAATGGGATCATCTTGGACTACGAGGTCAAATACTATGAAAAGGTGGGAAGAAAGATTGAAGAGGAGGTTTTCGTGCTGGTAATACTGTAATGAGATTATTGCATCTTGCCTATGTTAAGTATTCAGAGACACCTCCGTTCAGTCACTGTCTGCCTCAATCACACCAAGCGTTGAAACTGTTCAGTTTTTGGTAAGGAGAACATAATGAAAGTACAAAGTGAAATTGTTACATTGTGTTGTCTATCAACTTCATCCCCAAACACATCAGAACAAAGATAGAAAGTAATACAGACAATCAGTAATGCTTCTTAATTTTCTTGGTTACGGTTTATTTACTCAGTTCTGTTATGCTGTCAGTGTTCATATGTTTATTTGTCAACGACCATGTGCTGATTCTTCCCTGTGGTGCAAGCATCTTTCACAAAAAAATGATTTTGGAAGAGAGATGGACAGTCCTTTTAGTGATTGGTTTGCATTATGAAAGTTCCCTCTTTTCATGAATAACTAACTTCTTCATAAATGTTATATAAATAACTACAAACCAAAGAAAACCTTCTGTTAAATATATATATATGCTGCTTTATACTGATGCTTTCTTGTATATTTACATCATCTTGTATATTTACATCTTGTAAATATACATCATCTTGTATATGTACATCATCTATAGCTCTGCATTCAGGAAAACATTTTTGTAACTGAATGGGTTCTTTTTAATCGGCCTTACTGGTAGAAATGTTGTGAAGATTGTGAAGAGCAATATTAGCCATTTTTAGATTTGTCAGATCAATGTTTTGATAGAATACATTTCTACTGAAGTTGACAAACTTTGGAAAAAAAAGTCAGAAATAATGATTTAATTTAGTATTTACTAATGCTGTTCATATCTAGAAATCAGGATTATATTTCACACATAACAGGGAAGACATGGCACCAATATTTTGGTGGTCTTTTGTTTTTGTTTCTGTTTTTTTTTTTTTTTTTCTTAAATTTTCTAGTCCACTTAGAAATTGCTGTATGGGTATTCCGTTAATCTTTAGAAAGTTTTCTTATGGAGTTTACCAGTGGGACAATGGGGCATTGAAAGTCCATGCCTGATGTCCAACAGAAGAATGGTGATATGAAGGCAGTATTCTGAAAAAAATTCTCCCAGATTCATGTTGTCTGATTTTGGGTGGGTTTTTTTTTTTTTTGGTGAGCGCTTGAACCTTCAAAGACTTTGTTAAAATCTGAACATGCATAGTACCACTGATAAAAGGGGAAAAGAAGAGCTTCCTAAAATTTTGGCTTAGTCTCACCTTATAGGGCAGTAGCCTATAGACTTTCACTTTAGGTTTGGTTTTTTTTTCTGTTATTTCAATGGGGACAGCATCAGTTCAGGTCCTGGGCTTGAGAAGTAAAAAAGAACCAGCTCACACATCAGATTGTCTTTATTTGTACATCCTCAGCACTGAAGAGATGCAGGAATTATTGAAGATCTCTTGTTTCCATTTTTTTAAAAGTAAAGAAAATAGATAATGCCTTTTAGTAAGGCTTGGAAGATCTATTTACCTCACAAAGAGCCTACACTTGGAACTTCCTAGAACTTCAGCCTGTTTTGCACAGGCCAAATTATTTATCTGCATGGTTAATTTGTCCTTTCAGACCTACCTGTTTGCTCTTGCTGCTGTTGGCTATACCTTTGTTTTCCAAGAGCTGCATCAGCCCTGGCTCAACCTCACCTCCAGTCTCCCCAGGTGGAAGTCCTTGCCTGGGTGACTCTGTGCAAGCACCAAGGAATGCAGGATGTAGCACACAGTGTGTTGTATATTGTGCCATTAGGGTGATGTGTCTGGTTTTAGTTGCTCCAAATTAAGAAAACTTTTGCCTTTGTGTGCATTTAGTTCATTTTCATCGAATGACTGAGAAGTTTTATTCACCTATTTGGGTTTGTTGGTTTGGTTTTGTTGGTGGTTTGGGTTTGAGTTTTTTGGTTTGTTTGTTTGGCAATTTGATCCTTGTTCTGCACTGAAGTTGTCTTGCTTTATTAAAGAAAATTGTCACCTTGCAGTACTATTGTATGCACAAACTGACCATGCAGCTGCTAGTCCCATTGAGTATATCCAGTCATTAGGTGCAACTGGTTGTCATAAGACAGCTTCCTAAGACAACCAGTCTTATAAGGCTGATCTTGCACATGTGTGTCTTCCCTTTGAAGTCTGTGATGAAGAGTTCGTAAGCAGCAGACTGCTTTCTTAAACCAAAGAGTCAACTGCTCGACAATAGGAGCCAGACCATTTAGAGCAAAGGGTTCTAAAAAGCAACCTTCTGACACCAGTGCTTTTAATGTGTGCTGTGCAGCCCCTGGAGAGTCAGAAGCCTATTCCTCAGAGCTTATGAAAGGTAACTAAGAGAAACAAGTGTGTTGGCAGGAAGCTTTAAACCATTGCCCCTTTTAGGTTTGGAATTGAAAAAGGTTGAAAACTGCTACTCTGTACATGTTAAACTTACCAGAGGTCAGAGCAGCCTATACTGGACTGTTACTCGTAATTTCTTCTCCAAATATGTTTGGAAGAGGCTACTTTTCAGTCTGAAATCTCTAAGCAGCCCTTCTCCTCTCTTCTTTTGAAAAGAAAGTTTCTTTATAAACTGGTCGAGTTTGCTTGATTTTCTGCTCCAGAAATCACCATGGTTGTGCTCATCAAAAAGCCCACTGCTGTTAAGTGACAACTTCTAGGAAATAAAACCTTCACAGTTAGCAATCTGGGTATTTCTCCTGACAAGTCATACCTGATTGCTGCTAGATGATTTATGTTGAGCCATTCTTTTCCCTTCTCCTTGTTTTTACTTGCAGTACCTTTTGTAATCTCTTAGAAATTAATAAATACAGTGTTACGAGAGTAATACTAGTCAGCCCAATTCAGATATACACCTTGCCTATGTAAATGTTTTTTTTTACTCTAAGTTGTTCTTAAATTTCAAAGAATATATTATATTTGTGGTCAACTGCATGTTACTGATATTCAGGAGGTTAGAATGGAGTTGGAATAAAAATTGAATGTCCTGTATCCTAATTATAAGTCCATGTAGTTTTTCTAATGCATAATTGGCATAAAGTCTGCGGAAACTATTTATTTTCTGCAAAGGTAATTAACCTGTTAATTTCTTTTTAACCAGTGATGTTACTTGTTTAACCAATAGAGAAGACCTTTATATGATGTTTCTAGAGAAAGTAGGAGCTACAGTTTTGGGAGACTGTTTTAACTTTTTAGAATGAATCTATGTTGTTTTAATGCATAACATTATGAACTGAGAGTGACAGTTTTTCAGACTCATTGTTTGGACTATAATTGTATTTTCTGTAAAAGATCTACACGGTTGGTCCTGACACCCCAGTTACTATTTGTTCAAAACATTTAAAAGAAATAAAACCCTCTTTCAGAGGATTACTGTTTTGAACTTCAAGGCATTCATTTTATGGTAGGGCATAACATTTTATGTGAAGTTAATACTACCAAATGACACCCTAGCTTAGTCCAGCCAGTTATCCTCGATTTTATCTGTGTCAGCCATCAAAATGCACATGTAACAGAAGGCAGGATCTTTTTCCTTACACGAGCAGATACTTGTCCTTCCTCACATAATTATGTTCTCTGGATGGAATATCTTGTCATGCAAAAAAAAGCTGTCTCCTAAATATCACACATAAAATATTAATTGCTTCATTTAAATATATGGCTTACAATTAATGATAGCTAAATCCCACACACATTACTAAGATGAAGTCTGCTGCAAACAATAAGTGAAATTTAATTGCAGTCTCTCATCACTAAAATAGATTTGCCTTTACCATCATTGAAATCTTGTACTTAGTAGACTGGTTAAAGTGAACAAATAATAATTGGTATCTAGTTTGTGCTCTTTCTGAGGCTGAAAAAGTAAATTACATGCAAATGCCATTAATTGCTTTTAAACTCTTACTATTATCACTTTGAGGGTAGGTGCACCACAAATACTCCACAAGGTTTGTAGGAACTCTTCTATAGAGAAGCAGTTCATGCCTGGCAATAAGGGGAAGCAGCACTGGGACTGCAGATCCAAACTCCCGAAGATGTTTAGTCTGGTTTTGGCCTCTCAAGTGTACATG
The DNA here is from genome assembly GCF_000691845.1 of Merops nubicus. Taxonomy (NCBI): domain Eukaryota; kingdom Metazoa; phylum Chordata; class Aves; order Coraciiformes; family Meropidae; genus Merops; species Merops nubicus. Next base: position 58,091 of record NW_008583351.1, on the reverse strand, counting down.
CAGCTGATGGCAAAAATATTCTTCCTCATATGTGAACACTGTGCTTATCTGAAAAAGGACATACTGTTCACTCTCAATAGTGCTGCCACTATAAATTTTAAGTGTATCCAAAATATGTCTTTTCTAAAACATAGTTTAAAGTTATAAAATCTCATCTGCAAATAAGACATTAACAGTAGTGGGATTTGCTTCCCACTAAAGATTGTGTCTGGTAAACTATGCAGAAATATTCAGGAAGACTACGCTTTGTGCATCCAAGTTCAAATTTATCATCAGAGTGTTTGATTAAAGTTCTGCTTGGCAAAGACTGACTCTCCTTTTTGTATATTCCTTCTATATGTGGCAGCTATAGTACTGTATCTCTGTGAAGTTTTATTTCATCCCCAAGAAAGATAAACTTGGGCTTTTATGTGGTGTTTCACTGATTTGCTTACTAGTAACATAAAAAATGACTTACAAAATATGTGTGCAAAAAGCTTACCATAAACTAAGATATCGTGACATCCTCCATACCATTGTTTTAAACGTTTATTTTCCAAGCTCATTGTGGATTATTAACAGACAGGGCCATGACTGTATTTTCCCTTGCACGTATGTATCTGCACAAGAAGGAAATGTTTGCATTTCATAAAAGCAGCCTGAAGTGAGATCAAAATGAATTTCCAGTCGTAGCATACACAAAAGATTTTGTTTTAAAGACAAGATTATTATGTCTTTGAAATTAAAATAGTTGCCTACATTCAACTGAATGATGAGATAAGGAAAGCCTGCAAATTATAATACTAGGCCTTTGTTAGTTCCAAAATAAATTTTACACAAACCTGTTAACTCCTTAGAATGTCTTTCTGAAATTTTTCTTCCCTGAATTTATAATGGAAAACTCTTTCAGAGAAGTATCGAGAAAGTGTGAAGAGATCCAAGCTGGTTTCTTTTTTACTTTTAGCATGCAAAGAAAATGTGCCATGTTAAACGTTTTCATAGTATTCTTTGAAGGCTAGGTTCAGCTCAACCTAGCTGAGGTTTTGATTATGGATGGTAACTTTTAGGTACAGGTTTAGCTGCTTTTGCCTTTTCTGTTTGTTTGATTTGTTTCTCTTTCTGTGTGATTACTTGTGCGTAATGTTGGATATCACATGGAGATTGTGGCAATTTCCCTAAAGATGGTGTGTATGTTTCTGTTTCTCTCTGTATCAAAGACTGCTAAAGAACAGGCTGGTTGGGCTGCTGTAGCACCAAAGTTAAGAGTTTCTGATGTCCACCTACTAACTTAGAATAAATCTTTCTTACTCTAGACAGCACTGCAGAGCAAGCACACTAAAGCAACTCTAGTCGCTTGAACTTTTCACATGAAGGTGATATAGCTTTGTCAATGAGCGTGTTGAATATTTTCCAACCTTTGTACTTATGCATCGGCACTCCAGTGTTGTCAAAGTTAAAATGTCAGTACCTTTCAAACTAACACAATGCCATAAAACATAGTGAGAATTAGATGAGATTGTTTGCATCCAACATACATCAACTTAACTCAGTTTCTGCTTTCTACCAGACGAAACTCAATTGTTTTTCAGAGTGTTCAAAGTAAAAGGGCAGCATATGAAAACTCTACCACCTCCAGAATAAAAAAAAAGTCATGATTGGGAACCTAAACAACTGAGATTCTCACAGTTCCCCACATGTGTGGCTGCTGTCCAAGATTTTTTTCTGAGGCAATTCCAGCTGCCATTTTTAGGAAGCAAAAAGTGCTTTTTTTGGTACAGGATGGCTTTAGTAAAATAAGCAATACCTCAGGCTCCAAATGCATTCTTAAATTTTTAGACTACATGCTTGCAGTTGGACTGAGACATAAATTTTTTTCAGAATTAGCTTTTTACACAGTGTGAAGTGTATCCAAACTTACTAAATTACAATATGGTCCATTTCTTACTTTCATATAGAAGTTATGTCAGAAATACATGGTTGTGACCATCCCATCTGTACTGGATTCACACCTTGCTCTTCAGCAAAAAGCAGTAAGGAGCAAACACTTCTTTTCTGGCTACTAAAGCCCAAGACTCATTCAGGAGCAAGTTCAGTAGGATTTGATGAACACATTCATCTCACGTTTTTTTATAAAATGATAGAAAAACTGTTCTACTTGCCTGTTCACAGAGCTGAGGTGAGGAGCCTGAGGGGAGTTTCTCTTATGACTCTTAGGAAGGTAAACACTGTCTTGTAAAATGTGAGGCAGTAAAAACTGCATCCTGCAATAGCTCTGCAGAACCCTAAAATGTCAAAGTTGGCTTGTTACAACTTCCAGTCCAGCACACTAGTCAAATCTGGTTTATTTTTAAAAAAAACTTTTAATCCTCATTTTCTTATTGTATTACAGACTGCAGACAAAGTGATGCAAAGCCTTTTAAGTACCATACGCTTAGGGTGTTTGGTATTTGATTTACAGCACAAGGCCTTAGAAGCTGTAATGATTGAGATTTCTTGCTAATGAAAGGATTTTTAGCCGTTGAAAAATGAATGGACATACAAGCATTTGTCAAGCTATAAATAATCAAAAAATATACTGGTGCTCTCCTGGTGATTTGTAATAATTTTGTACCAACCAACTCTTGTTTCTCTTTTTCTAGGTTGTGGTTTTAATCTGACAATTTCTTTTCCCAAAAGCAGGAACAAGAGACAAGCTATACTATTCTGAGAGCCAAAGGCACCAATGTTACCATCAGTGGCCTCAAACCTGATACAACCTACGTCTTCCAAATTCGAGCCCGAACTGCAGCTGGATATGGGACAAACAGCCGCAAGTTTGAGTTTGAAACAAGTCCAGATTGTATGTATTTGTTCAAGTGGTTTATACTAACATCCTGCCTAGTTTCTGACTGATTTGAATGGCTGCTTTCACTCCTTTTCTAGCTTAGTAAATGGGACTCATAACTGTTTATGATGCGTCTTTCTAAGTAGCATTACTACATGACTTTTTATTGTTAAACTTGAAACATGCTGTTAAGAATATGCCATGACTGTCATGGGTGGTATTTTCTTCCATTCCCTAACTCTAGGGAATAACCTAACCTAACCTCCTGCCAAAATTGATACCTTACTAGACCACAGCTCCTGCCAGGGGAGGAAGTTTGACAGAGAACCAGATTCACAACTTCGCACTGTTCCAAGTTGGTGTCCTGAACTCTATAAAACCCTTCTCCTAGACAATCCATATTACATTGGTCCATTACTCCTGGTGGGCCGGTGTGTAATTTTCCACACTACTGCAGAGCATTGCTGACATCCCTTGCGTAGCCTTGAGATGAAATTAATATGCACAGTCTGGGAAGGATGGTCATTCAGTTGAGTCAGGGAGTTGGATTGTTTGGGTCCCTTCTCCTCTCTATCCTTAGATTTCTGGGTGGCCTTCAGGAAGTTAATTACCGGTGCAGCATTCTGTTTTCTCTAATACTTAGATAATAACATTTTTTAACTGATGACCTTATAGATATTCTTTACCAGTTCTGTTACTATATCAGAACGACTCCTAATAGAGCTCATTGTCTTAAATGTTACTTTTCTCATCACGTGGTACTATCTAGTAAATCAAACTTTTTGCTAGAAGCTGGTGGCTCAATGCATCAAAAACTCAGCCTTTGCTTAAGTACCCAGTTACTGATGTAGACTGATGATGCATAATCACAGACTGATTTTTTTTGAAGGCTGGGCTTTCACAGAAGCTTCATGTCTGCTGTTCACAGTTAGAACACTGAGGACTGTAATTCTGATGCCTCTCATAGGGTTTATTCATGTAGTCATGATAAGGCTCGAGAACCCATGGTGTAAGAAGTGCCCTGCTAAAAGCAACAATTTTTTAACCAAGAGTAGCATCAAGGTGAATGGTCATCCGTGTAGTTTTGAGATATGTTCATCCCGACTTCTTCCTCCCATACCTCAGCTCTTATTCTGAAAAGGAAATAAGATTCTTTTTTTAAAAAAAATAGTACAAATTGCTGTTACAGTGACATGCAGCTTTGGCATACTGGATGAAACTGGAATTCAAGACAGGATAAATGAGTACAGCAAGAAGAAAAAATCAGTTTTGGTGATAACAAATTTCATAGTTTTGAGGTTAATGAATATTCTCTGCAAAGTAATATTTTAAAAAAGTGGCTGTCTGGAAATGTGGAAGATGACAGAAGACAGTGGTGCACATCTTAATAACAAGCATACAAGTTACACAGACAAACAAGTGACATAATTTTGTTCCTATTGCAAAGTTACCAGAACTACGTGAGTGCGGTTGTAGTTCTGTAATAGGCAGAGACATCTTCCCAAGGGGAACAGTGTGTTTCCAAGCAATCATGTACACAGACTGTCTAATTTGTGGGGACCAGGAGTGCTAGTTTCAGGTCATTTTGGACAGCTAACTTGAAGCATAGTGCTGACTGCTATGGTCAGTGAAGTTAACAGATGTCTGCTGAAGATTGTTCAGAACGCCTAAGATCTAAAGATGTCCTGTCATTGTATAGTGGCCTAGTAAGAATCAGCAGGAGCAGAAACAACTTTGATAAGTATTCAAAGATGGCTGGGGTCTTTTGTTTTCTTCTCTTGTATTTATTTGTATGATGAAAAATTACTTAGTAAAAATTACTTAGGAGGAGACCAAATGCTATATCGTGATGACTTAATCTGTCCGTTCCCTATACAAGTGTCAATTGTGATGCAATCAATGTTATCTGTGTGTGAGGGTTTATTTATATATTTTTGTGTTAACTTTCCAGCATTCTCCATTTCCAGTGAGAATAGCCAGGTTGTAATGATTGCCATTTCAGCGGCAGTAGCCATAATTCTCCTCACAGTTGTGGTGTACGTCTTGATTGGGAGGTTAGTTTATCGTCTGGTTTGCACACTTACTCCCACTTCCATTTCCCTGGGGGGCCGTGATGAGCATGGCAAATTGGGTGTTGTCAGGCAGTAGCATGGCTGCTTTGCTCCTTCTCCTTTGTCTGCTGCCCAGGAGCTCCGAATATCGCTTCATGCTTGGTAATGAGCCTGCTAACATTAACAGCCCCAATTGTGCAGCAGTTGTTAAAAAATGCAATAAACACATTCTTAGGCAATTGTAAAATTAAACTGTAGGGGTCAAAAATCAACAAATCCTCTCATTAGCCAATTTCCTCAAATTCCCTGAGAACATAACATGCCTCTATAGGGCACAGAGAATGTAAATATCATTAAACTTTCAAACAGGCATTTAATTGTGGAGGGAAAACATTTTATTCTGTTTCCACCTGCTGTTAACATATAAAATTCTCTATATTAATTTTTCTTTCTCTGTTGCTTGCAGATTCTGTGGATACAAGAAGTCTAAACACAGCACTGATGAGAAAAGACTACATTTTGGGAATGGCCATTGTAAGTTACTGAAGCCTTTTAATGCTTCCAGGTCTGTTAAATTCATTCCCTAGATAACTGGTATTTTTCAATTTAGAAAAAAAAAAGTCATACCTCACTTAAATCAAGGTGAAATTGGGAAGAGAATTCTCTCTTCTCCTCTGGGTAAGGAGATTTTCCCCAAACAATTATTCTTTGTTTCAAATTCTTTCATCTGTTTTCAGGTTAGTAATGGGCACAACATTGCTGTGTTCAATGTGTGTGGTTAGCAATATGATATTGATTCTGCTGTGCATTACTGAAATGCAGAGTGTAACTTCAAGTTCCTCATTATCAGCTGTATAAAATCTAAGAAATTACTTTCTCTTTTCCCTAAGCAAAATATAAAATCAATGAAACCTGTTTTAATGACCACTGAAGGGACTATGAAAATTGCTTGCTTGACAAAGCTGACCCACTAATAATTTAGTTTGGAATTATTCTAAGTATAGACTGAAAAGTTATTTGGAGTAATTTCTTAATTTAAGAATAACTACTAAGCAGGTGTCTCCAATTAATGGGATTTTTTAGTCCAGCTCTGTTTACAAACATGTTTTGTTCAAGTCGTGATTTTCCACTTGTGAGAATGAATGTGTCTGTGCTTTCTTTGAGTCTCATTCAGGACTAAGAAGACAGCCTTTCTATTGACTCACACTGCATTTTGGATATTTTTTATCCTTACAGGGCAAAGATAATAGCCTTCATAAGCACCAAGACTGGAAAAGTCTTTTTTTTTTCACTCCCAGAATTCTTGATGTCTGCTGAGCATGTTTTTTAATAAGAAGCAGTAGTATGTCTTTGAAACTGTTTCACCTCCAGATAAATGTCCTGCTACACCATGTAAAACATGTTGAACTATATATTCCTATTGCTTAGCATGTTGTAAGTTTAGTTTATGTGGTTTTTTTGCACACAACAGTGGTGCTGTGCCATCTACAAGAAAAGAGCTGTTGGTACCATAATCAGATGCCTCTTCACCAAATATAATTGAATTAACATTTTAATGAGAGATTTACGTGCAGTAGTTGGGAATTATAAATGCTTCCTAACCCCCATGACAATGAACTAACTGTTCATATTATTTTTATTTTAAGTTTGGAGCCTCTCCTTATCTCCAAAGAGCCATGAGCATGCACACCCACAGCACGTGTGCTCCTTCTCCTGCATTGTCAAGGGATACACAGGCTGTGACAATGGGCTTGCTTCGTGCAGCCCAACAATCACTAACCAACTAGTCTCAAAAAAAAATCTGTATGGTTACATGTGGCCCATAGAATTAATGCTTCATCATCCAAATTTAATGAGGTTATAAAATAAAAGCAGCCAGTAAAAAAAGTGTCATGGACAAATAACAGGTCAGAATTTGCTCTCCCGACTCCCACACAATGGAAAGTTGCAATCACTATTCTTAAACATGTCAGTACTGTTAAATTCCTGTGGATTAAATTGCTTTTAATTTGGCTTTAGATATTTATGTACTGTTTTCTGAGTAGTGCCATGCTGATTCACTGTGTAGTAAAAACAGAGCCAATCATGGACCTGGTATTTGTGTTAGAAATTCTTGAAAATCATTTCTTGATTTTGCAGATATTTATGTGTGAGGATTTGTATCTATACACATGCATAGCTGTTGAAACTTTACTAAATTTCAGTCTTTCTCAAAGAGTGAGAAGATTGGTTCTATGAACTAAAAAAGGATAAAGTAACTTCCATGGCTGTCATAAACTTTCAGCATCTTAAATACAGCAGATGGTTTATTTCAGTCAGTTTATTCTGAATTACTTTTAAAAATGCTCCAGCCATGAACTATTCCCTACAGCCTTATTACAAATCCTATAATATGACTTCAAAGAGGCAAAAATGTTTCACCTCCTTAGATCCTCTCCCTTTACCTTCTTTGGCTAGGGCCTTTTATTTTTTTGCTACCTTTAGGGCAATTTGTGCTGTTAAAATGAAAATGTAAGTTATTATGTTTGCACAGAATGAGCTGTAAAGTAGTACAGCTTAACACATGTGCATGTGTTTATTATCTGTTTTTCATGACAGAACCCAGTTACTATATAGGCTGCCCTTAATTATTGGTGTGAAGGGATTATTCTCCTTGCAGTCAGAATCACCTGATCTTGGGAACCTCTGGGGTCAGCATTAAAAATCTGCAGCCAAATACACCCCTACAGTGCAGAAGCTTTTAATTGTTATTTTTATTGGGGGTATGAGGGAGCCTGTAATGTACATTCAGCATGGACGGAAAGGAGCATTTACAAGATTTTTAACCAAGAGCAATATACAGCCAATTACTTTTTGTTTTACTTGCAAATAATTCTGTAATCATCAGGCGCTTGAAGGAAGCGTAGTCGGCATTTAACGCAGCACACACGCAGCTCTTGTGTTAAGAGCATGGCTCTTAGTTTGCGTTGTTTTCCAGGCAATTAACTGGGGAAGTCAGTTTTATCAGTTCTTTGTCAATTCTGAGGCAAATAAATCTAAAAAACAAAAAAAAATAATTATTTTTTGCATACACTTGGGATTGCTTAACAAAACAATGGTGTGGTCTAAATAATGATCCAAAGGTGTTTTTTTTCCTATCTGAGTGATCCCAGCCAAAAAAGATTTAACTATTCTAGCAGTCGACAAATGGATGCAGTATAGCGATGCCAAGCTGGAAAGGATATTTCTGAGGGGGTTAAGGCAATGTTTCTAAAAGGAGTTAGTATCTTTTACAAGACCAGCTAGTAATTATGAAAAGCTGAAACAGAGGTCCAGGAATGCAGGTTTTCTGTCAGATGTAGAAAGCTTCAAAGTGACTGGATGTAGTGGTTACTTCACTTTTTGTTAACAAAATACTTTCGTGTTGTAAAATGAATACAGAAGCAGGTACACAAGGTACCACCTACAAGCACAAGCAGGGCCTTCTGCCAGGGTGGGGGAAGGAGGCTATGCTTTGCCTTCAGCATCTTTGCTGGAGAGATCAGCTGGGAGTTGTATGTTCCTCCCATCCTCAGTCCTGCTACAGGAAGAGATGTGGAAACCTTGCAACTGCCCTTAAAATCATTTAGTCATTTGAACTAGTTCTTGCTCTGGCAAAAAGAACAGTCCCTGTCCAGGACGCTGTAGAGGGGGACCAAGTAATAACATAGATGTTAGGGTAACTGAGCATACTTTAATAAGAAGAATGACTGGCTGCCAGCCTTCTATGTACTGGTAGAGGGATTGAGGCAGAGATGCATTTGTGCATATATAATTTTCTTTTCTTATGCATCTTGTTGAAGGACTCAGAAAGAAAAAGTCTGAGTTAATGTGCTCTTCTTAATATATTCCTAAGAATTTTTCAGGTTAACTCTAAATGTAAAAATGTGTGATACATTTTGTTCCTTGCCTTTTTGTTGTTGCCTTGAAAGGGACAATAAAAGGCAGTATCTAAATGTAGCAAGCTGAAAAGGGTGGATAGTATTTTTATATTTCAAAATCAGTTAAATATGGTAAGTGCAGATATATTTAAAATCAGACTTCTGTGCAATAACTACGTCTATGGTTTCACTCCGTATTAAGATTCCTGAAGACTCACGAAAAGCAGTTTGATTTGAAGAAACAGCATACCTTTTTCTTCTGTTGATTTGATTTCAATTGTCTCATGAGCTTTCTTTAGAAGGATTAAGTCTAAGTAACATTTTTCTCTCTGAATTTGTTTTTACACAGTAAAACTCCCAGGCCTGAGAACTTACGTGGATCCACATACGTACGAGGATCCCAATCAAGCTGTGCATGAATTTGCCAAGGAACTAGATGCTTCTAATATATCCATTGATAAAGTAGTTGGAGCAGGTAATGAACATCAGATTAGCTTTTTGCTGTATATATAGTTTTACATCTTTGGGTTTATACTTGTGACTGGAAAGAAAACATTCTAACGTCTTTAAATTAGTAGCTCATATTTACAGCTGACTTTGCATATGAAAAATTCAGGGCAAAAAGTTCTATTTTTTTCACCAAAGAAAGCAGATAACAAGACAGTTTTTCAAATGACACTCATCAGTCCACACTTTGACGCAGCACTCTTGGGAGTGACAAGAGTTCAACCTCACTTCTGTTTTCTCTTCAAAATCTGTCAGAACAGAAAATGGTATCAACTGTGAAGATGTTTTCTTTTTTTCCCTTAAAATGACTGTTGACTATTATGCCTTGAGTGAAACTGCAAACTCATTTCAAACCAGTCACCATGCATCCATCAGACTGCAATGACCTTTGGTCATTGGATTGATTTTGGTCACTGCTTTGGATTTGAATTATTGATTTAGGAGAAGAGGCTTGTCTGCCTGATAACTGATTATCTGAGCCATACAGACACCATAGATTGTTTGGTTTATAAAAAACAAACTGTCAAAATGAGCAGATTTTGTAGCAGAGGAGCCAGGTTACAGAAATTCTCATCACACCGAGTTGTCCATGTTGCACTGCAGCATGTAGTTCCTGATGGGATGTGTGCTTGCTCCTTGAAGTGTAGTGGCAGATTGTCTCATTAAGTCAGAAGATCATGAAGTGTTAGCTTTCCTGCTAAATTTAAGCACTTGTGAGAAGCACTATTGATTTTTAATCCATTGAAAATTACTAGTTCTTTTATTATTGATTCTTTGCTTCTCTCTAAATTTACTATTTGAATTAAAATCATGAGATATGAGAGAGACAGACTGCTAGTGCACAGCAAAGGATTTTCTTTTGGAAAATTTGTATAACCAAGCTCTGTATGCAGTGCATCTCCTGAAACACCCAGCAGAAAGAAATAGTATTCATCCGCTTTTACTGCAGCTACTCAACTGCATCTATGAAATCAGGTTATTTTCTGCAAAGTAAATTTTTTGTTCCTTGCTGGTTTTAATTTTGTCCCACAAGAGTGCACTGTTCTCCATCATCTTCAATAAAGGCAGCAAAGCTCTGCTTATTGTACATGATAGAAAATTAGTATGGGGATAAGGAAGGGAATTACTGAAAAGATAAATTCAAAAGCAGTATGTTGCCTTGTAAGACTTTCAGGAGCCTTCGTTCACAAATGTAAACTTTTTAAACTTGGGCTGTATGCAGTATATTAATCTAGAAAACAAATTAATAAGAATCAGTGATACATCATATTTTATAACTCATTGTGCTGACCTATTTTTAATCAGAATGCACATGAGAATGAGAGGTAAACCAAAATTTGCCAAATATGGCCTCTGAACATGGAGGAAGAGTTTTCTGAGTGGCTCCAAAAAAAGGGATATGTCCTGAAAGAGTCAGGTGATTTAAAAATAAGTCACTTTGCTCCACTCCAGTGAAAGTGACAGTAGGTTCCTGCACATCATCTACCTTGAAGCTTGGACTCAAGATATAATAAAGTCATTTTCTGGAGATGATGACAGAGATTCATATAGCCTAAACTACATACAGCATTACATTTAGCATTTCCTATTACCAATTGCCAGAGATGCAAACAGGAAAAACCAAGCCGGGAAGAACATGAAAAATCAGGCTATGGAGTGCTGGGAGCTTCTAATATGCATTTGTAACATCACTTTAGACTACTGTTATGTTCGGTACATAGTAGCTTTTGCATTCAGAGTGCCTCCAAGGCTCCGTCTGCAGGAATACTTCCTTCCTCTGAGTCAATGACTTATTTGAGTTGAATGACTTAGTCTTTTCCTGCCTTTCTCCTTGACAAATGCACGTGTGAATGAAATTATAAAAAGACAGTGATTTGAGAGGAAGGGATTCGTTTGACTGCATTGAAGTCTGACGTAAGTAATGAGACCTTCAAGTCAGGCAAGTAATCTTGATATTCCGAGGTACTTTTTCCAAGCAGTATTTCACAACTTCAGCCAGAAGTCTCTGAGAATAGAAGGCAGCTTACATAGCTTTGAAAATATACCCAAATACAATAAGGAAATACTCTTGTCCAAAAGAACCTCAAGAAAAACACAAGGGATTTTAGTGGGAGGCTAAGCAGAAGAAAATTGAGGTCAGGACACTCTTTTTCAGAATTTTCTTTACGGTAGTTCTTTCTTTTAAAACAGCTCACTTGTTTTTATGGATCCAGTTCAGCAAACCACTTAAGAAGTTTAAATCCAATTGGAAAGCAAGAGAATACTACGGAAAGTACTTTCTTGATCTGGGATAGATTTAAGTATGTGCTTTGCTGAACATGAAAGCAGGCTTTTACTTTTCTTTTGAAACTTTAAACATTTTTGTAGCATAGCATCTTGTTGATAAAAGTATTTCTAAAGTTTAGGGGCTACCTGTCCATGTGACTTCATAAGCCTTCACTTATTGTGAAGGTTTGCATTGTGACAGTGAGGGCTTGTAGAATGTTGAAATCTATGAGGTTTATGAAACATTCAGGCTAGGTGCCTCCCCAACTCCAAGTGAGTTCTGTGTACAACAGTACCGTCATGATTTAAAACACGACTTAGCAAAGGGAGTAGCTAGTTTCACAGAGTCATCTTTTACTTGTCCCCTGGGTCTAAATGCACAGCCAATGCCATTCACTGATGTACCAAGTAGCCTATTTAAAAAGAAATTTAGATCTCCTGAAGAGAGGTCTTTATATCATGAACAGCCCTGCTAATAATATCTATTTGCTTTCCACAGTTTGCAGGGCAGGTTATAAAATGTTTATATGGTGTAGCATAATTAAAAATAAATACTTCAGAAAGACTTTACATGAACAGCCATCAACCTCATCTCTTAAAATCAGTGCCAACTCAAAACACAAGTCCCTGTTCCTCCTAAACAATATCTGATGAGATCCAGTCCCTTTCTTACTGGGACATAGAACAATGATTTGCATGCAAAGGATACAGTGTAACTGCATGTTCCCATGGTTGTTGACCAAACAGACTTGTGTAGCACCCATACTATGCTGTGTGGGAGGGAAGCAAAGGTCAATGTAGTTGGGCTGCCCAGTGAGCTTTCTCCAGTGAAATCGTTTTCCAAAAAGTAAAGCAATTTTATATTCATGGACAACAGTAAGCTCCATTGCTGTGAAGGGTCTAGCTTTTAGTCTCTTGCAGCATCCACTGGCCCTAAGGTACTTGTGGAATCCAATTAATCACACAACTTCTAAATTGTGCAGCCATGGCTAAATGGAACTGTGTTGATGGACATTAGCCATAACCTTTTCCTTCCCAAAAGTCAAACAACTATCAGATACATGATTCCAGTCAGAAATGAAGGATTGATTGCTTGCACTGCTTGCTGAAATCACAGCTATACTCTCCACTGTCAGTAACTCAACAATAAGAGGCTAGCTTGTTATAACTTTTTGACCATTAAAACGTAGAGAAAAGGGAATTTGAAGCTGGACATTACAAGGTTTATTTCAAGCACTTTTTTCCCTTCCTTCTGTTTTCAAGATGTGTTTTGGTCTTCCTCTTTCTGGTGCTCTGATAGCATTGAGCTGAGGTTACTAATTGAACTGAAGCAGTGTTTGCTCTTTGTGAAGTATACTAGTCATTTTGGCTTGCAGGGGTTGAATATTTTTAATTAAGTGGTCTGAACAGAACCCAACACCCATTAGTTACTAGCAAAAGGTTTTCTTAGCTGCTGCTTGTCTTGGCAGCCTGGAATACAAATAATGTTAGAAACAACAGACAAAATCTAAGTGCTGTTTTAGTAGCACATATGTATGTAAAGATATCCCCCGTTTTGGTTTGGTTTGGTGTTTGTTTTTTTTTTTTTTTTGGTTATCACATTGATATCACAGTACCATGCCTAGCAGATGAAGCAACTTCGCAGCTGGTGGTAAAATATGATAACATTCAGTTCTGTGTTGTTGACTCAAATATAGCCTGGGTTAGCATCAGAGAAAGGTCATTTCCCTATTCATTCTAGCAGAGAAACCTTAGAAAATAAAGCTGAAAGGTGACCTCGAGGTCATTAAGTCCACACCCTTGCCCAAAACAAAACTTGTTAGGTACTGTTCTTGACAGATGCTTATTCTTTACCATCTCCAAGATAAAAGAGTTTATAGCCTCCCTATAAAATCTTTTGTACTGTCCAAGTGTCATCCTTACCGTTACTTTTTTTTTCATGACCTAACTCACCTTTATCATAAATTGCAATTATTCTTTGTATAGAAAGAATATAGCCTCTTTTGTATAGAAAAAAAAGAGTTGGTACCCATCTTATTTATAATCATAATTTTGATAAGCCAAAACTATTGTCTAGTCTCTATCTTCTCATTCATGTGTATAAATAACACCAATTCCTTGAGGTTTGACCATGAACACAGGGCCCTGACTTTTAAGCTTTTGATCATTGCTATTACTCCCTTTATCATTCGGAACTGCAGTGCCACAAATGGGACATGGACTCTAATGCCAGCCGTACTGGTGGAAAGTTGATGAAAGAATAATTTCAGTTTGTAGATAAATGGGCTGAATTTAACATCTCAAATATATCCCATGTGGTATCACATCTGAAGTGAAGGGCAGTCAATCCATCACACTTTTTTAAGCAGTAAATCTATGAAAGGCAATATGATTTAAATTTGCCTATTAAAAATATCTTATTTCTGTGGGTTTTGGTAATTTTTAGTTTTCAAAGGTATTGCTTAATGTAAAGCATTTGAAAGCAGATGAAAGAATCATTGTGAGCAAATGAGCTCCAAGAGCCTTTGCTCTTTAGAGGCATAGTAATGCTTTTGTATTTGGGATTATTAGACCTTAAGTTGGGAAAGCTCTCATGTAACCAATGTAATCATTCTTTCCATGATATTTCACTCGCAAATAAAAACAATGCTCAGTTTTACTGAAAATTATACCAGCTACCTTTAGATGTATAAGTCTCGTTTATTTATATATCAAACTTTGTATACAAGACCAGCTGACAAATTATTGCGTATTTTGACAAAAGAACCTGAATTGCCATGTACTGTTGGAAAGGGAATTTTGAAGCACTCCAGCAATACCCTGTTGTTTCTTAAAAGAAAAAGAAAAAAAAACCCAAACAAACAAACCAACCAACCACAAAACACACACACACAAATCAAAAAAAAGCCAACACAAAAAAAAACTTTATTTTCTTCTCTGTTCAGTAAAGTGTTTTCCTTGTCTTTAAATGTAAATAATCATGTAGGGCAGTTCTTGCTGTCATATTTCTTTTATATTTTATCTGTTCTCTGGTTTTATTGTAATTTTCATTATTTCAATTATTTTGTCCTTAAAACAAGGAAACAAAATTTGCAACAGTAATTTTACCTTGGATGTTATATGTGCAGTTTATTATATTGGAAATCTAAGACGGGGAGTTTGATAATTTGGAATTAAAATTAGTTGCTGCTCAAACGTTTTTTAAGATACAAAACTTCGTTATATGCTTTATGTAATCATTAGTTAAATACAGAAAATGTCAAGAGATTTTTTCGTCCAGCAATTTGTCAACATGTTTAATACTTGCTCATTTGGATGCTAAGATAATTTTCCATGTGCATGCTTCTTGGATGTAGCATAGCAGAGGATAAAATTTGTTGTATGAAAGTAAACATGCAATGATATGGGCACAATATTCATGGAGGACTATGGAATCCCATAGTCCCATAGCGACTGTATATATTTACATGATTAGATTCATCTGAATAATGGTAGAGCAGAGAAAATGTATACACATTTCTTTTTTTCTTTGCAGCTATGTAGATAAATTCTTTTGTTATGAATTTTCTTGCTATTCTTGCAATTTTAATTGAAATAAGTAAAATAATTGGGAACTGTACTATTTCTGTTTGGTATGAATGAAGAGCTTAATTTTCACAAGGATGTATGATTATTCCGATACTTCTGTATTAATCAGTTAGCCCTCCTACTATTGTCCCAAAGTGTATAAACTGTAACAAAAATTTAATTTTCTGGTGACATATATGCTCTGTAATCACCTGGATATGCAGTGTAAATAAGTGATATTGTCCAGATTGGCAGCTGGAGAACCCAAGCATGGAAATGTTATGTAGTTGTGTAAAGGCCTCATTTGAATCTCTGGTCTGTGGCCCACCCATAGACACCACACTTCAGCAACTTTTGCTGAATGCTGTCATCTTTCTTAAATCCCAATGAAATAACTACATTTTACCTTTTGTTGTTTTTCCATTTTTTTTTTTTTTTAGGGGAATTTGGAGAGGTGTGCAGTGGGCGCCTAAAGCTGCCTTCTAAAAAGGAAATTTCAGTGGCTATCAAAACCCTGAAAGTTGGCTACACAGAAAAACAAAGAAGGGACTTCCTTGGAGAAGCAAGCATCATGGGTCAGTTTGACCACCCTAATATCATTCGATTAGAAGGAGTCGTCACTAAAAGTAAGATATGGCGGGAGTACCTGGTGTTGCATGGGAAGTGTCTCTGGAGGTCCCTTCCGGTCTAAGTTATTCTGTGATTCACTGATCTTTCAAGGCAAAGCAAAAACAAATAACTGAATCATCAGCATTTATGCTCTGCAAACCTTTCTAGAAATGTTTATGTGTTAACCCTGTCAGTATGTACCTTCAAAAGAGATAATAGCAGAAACACGTAGCTTGGCTTTTGCAACGTATATTATATTTCCTCAAAAGCAAGAAAAAATTGCCAATGTGAAAGCACCAGCTAAACTCAAGCTGATGTATCCAGTGAAGAATAGTGTTGGAGGCAATTGCCTGCAGTGCAGCTGCAGGACTTTGACTGTCTTGCTGCCAAGAACTTAGAAACTGTACCCTGGGTTGATGAGCTGAGAAAAATTGAGGAATAAAAATAGTCTGCTTGAAAAAAATAGAACATAGGCAAAAAGAAGCTTTTCTGAAGAACACTACAGCTCAGTAATAAACTGGCATGTTTAATAAACTCCAGAGCTACACATTGCTACAAAGTGGCCAAGAGGCACTTGCTGATAATCTGTTAGGAGTCATGGAGTCTGATATCCTAAGGTTTCCTAATTGTATTGAAGCAATATGTTCCACTTTCAAGTTAATAGTTAGATTTTATCATTAGCACAAATTAATGAACACCCTACCTGGTTGCAACTGATACTAGTAAATTAATAAGTAAGTCCGAACTTTTTCTATGTGGTTTTAATACAGGGAAAATACTCCATGTGATGTATGTACCAGTATGAAGCATTTTAAAGATCCTGATTTTCTAGATCTGCCTTTGGATTTTTTTTTTTTAAGGGTTTGGTTTGATTTTGTTATAGCGTATTTTTGTCTATGTTAACAAATCACCTTCTCTTTTAGAGACTAGTAAGTAATTAAAACCTCCGTCCACTTGTGGTACCTTCCTGGAAAAATGATATACTTGAAGAACACTCTCCAGCTCCATTTCCATTAAGATAACAGCAAGCTGTAACAGGCACTCCTGAGCAGTGGTATCAGTCTTAGAGCTCCTACCCAGCTCTCCCATGGCAGCCGCGGTAGCCTTCTCAAAGCTGCCCAGATCCCATGTGCTCTTCTCCTTACGAGTAGCTGGTGGGATTTCATGCTCGTGATGCTGCCTCATTTAAAGCAAGTTCTGTCTCTCATTGCTTGTGCTGCTGATTGTCCTCTCCCTTGAGGGGGAAAGGCAGAAACAGTTGGTGGTAGAAAGTGGTTGAATGAAGTACTAAACCTGTCTTGGTCTGTGAGACATAAATTCTGTGACTTCAGCTACACTTTCTAAATTTCTATTGTAGCATAAGGTGATACATTTAATGATCAAATTTATCTACCTGCAGTAGTTATTAGGTGGGAGATCAGTAAGAGTTTATATGAGGCATTTTTAAAAAAAAATTCAGGAATGCTTTGAGATTTTTCGGGGGAGTGGAAAAAATTGGTTGAATGTTTCCTAGTTCATCCTAGAGGACTCTGCTGGCAAAGCAGCTCCTTGCCATTTCAGTGACCAGCTTGGAATGTGCTGAGGATGTTTCCAGTTTAACTGGGTAGCAAGTATACCTTTGTTGTTAAGTAGATAACTTTATTGACTTCAAGGAATATTTTTGGGTTTTTTAATTGCATGATTCATGGTTTCATAAACATAGATATGTATGAAAGAATTTCATAGCTTACTGCAATAAATTATTATAAATTATATAAAACAAAGGAACCACAAGCGTGTGTCTAAAAATAACTGCTGAAAAGTATGTAGAACCATATATGTTATGAAGTGACATAGTTACAATAATAAGGCTTTCTCTAGGTATTATTCATAAAAGTCTATTTTGCTGATTTAAATAAGAAAGAAGTTATTGTTCAGCTTAGGTCTTGCAGCCCCATTAAGAAAGGGCTGCCAGGTCTGCCCATATAAATCCAAGTTATCTCTTGCTTTTTAATGGCACACACTTTGTATAGTCAGAATAAGATTTGCAGCCTCAAAATTACTTGAAATGCCACCATCAGCCTGTACACAGCTGAGCTGTAATATATTTTGTTACACTTTGTATTCCTGTGGCACTTGAGAAAATAATTTAATTGCTGTGCATGCAGGAATTTGTGCATTGCTTTGAATGTGCATTACTTATTCTGTCTGTATTCTGTATAAGTGACTATTAGTAAGTTTGTTGCTCAGCTGTATTCACAGGAGGCTGCTGTCTGGTTTGGGGGGCTGGGAGTGCCAGCTGCCTATCACATTAAAGTATGAGAGAGCAAGCTCTGAATATTCCCAGCTGAAGTCAATAAAAGCCTCAGGGATACAACACCCTCTCCAGATAGCTTGAATGTAAGAGTTGAAAAAACTGTTATGGAACTATTTGTATCCATTTTGCTAAATAAAATTATATGGCATAAATGGAAGTAAAGATAATAATTTATTTTCTTTAACTTTTTGTAGGGTGTTAAAAAGAAGAAGGTTGAGAGCTTAGGTTTGGTTTGGTTTGTTTTTTTTTTTTTTAAAACCAAATGCAATATACTGTAATAACAAATTAGCAGATGTTCATACTTTTTAATGGTAGCTATTAAATCACACTCAAAAGCATTAGTTTATGTACAGTCAGTAGAGAGTCTGTGGAGGATTTGCTGGCTCACTGTCAGTACAGGTAATGCATGATAAACAGGTGATGTGACCTTTTCTTTGTTAATCAAATTATTTTTGGCAGATGGCCATTAGCAATGATCTAGCTTTTCATGCTAAGCAGATCCTATGAAGCAACTCCTAATGCCTGCAGTTGTCATGATACCTATAACAGGACTGATTGACATGACAAGTTCTCAAGTTGAGGTGGCTCTGGTTTGCCAGGGGGACAATTCACCAGTGGTATGAAGGAGTTGCACCCACTAAATAAGACTTCAGTACTCTGTGCTCCAATGCAGAGTTGCTCTCTGCATTGCTTCACATTGATTTCTGCTCTGCCTTTTCCTGGCACTACACTGGTCTCCCGGGCATGCTGTAGGCAGTAGTCTTAATAACCAGCACACATGTTCTGCTTAGTTTACTAATAATTTACAGCAATTTGTAGCCTGTTAATGTAATAAATTTCAGCAACACTGTTGACACAAGTTGTTATCATGTATAAATGGCTGTGCTTTGATAAATGAATGCAGAATGTTCCCTTAAAAGTGCACCGTGTTGCTTCTGAGCATGTGTTTTTTATTATGGGCTCGTTTCAAACTGGCCGAGAGTGAAACCCTGCACTTGGGGCTTTCTGAGTGTCGATGAGCAAGGCTCTATTAATAATTTGGAAGACTTATCTTCTTACTCTAATTTCAGTCTTCTGATGTGTCATCAAATTGACCGAGTTTATGCAGAAGCCAGGTTCTGATTTCAAAGAATGTGGATTTCTCATAAAAAGTTTTGGATAGCCCCATCGATGCGCTGCCCTTTACTCGAAAGATCCAGCAGCATTTTCTGTGCATTAACAGAAATACCTTTGGGTTAATGCTACACAGACAATGTAATGTAGGTAGTTTTCCTTACTCTGCATATTTCTTGCTAATAAGTAAAGAAGCAACAGTTAGTGATTGACAGAGCCATTATTGTGACTACACCCTTTAGTGTGGCTCCCACAGTTTAACATCTCTTTTGCACAGCAGGAAGAAGGTATTTTAACCCATTAATCCATGCAAAGAGGACAAAATATTTTCTTTTTATTATATTAAACTCGTTCTTTGAAATTAATATTTCTCTTCTATGAAGTTCTATTTGGTTGAAGTTGTATTTTCTGAAATAAAAACAAAAAAGGAGTTGTTACTATTTGCTTTGCTTTTTTAACGGCTTTCTTGCTTTTAATTATATTGAGTACCTCTTTCAAGCCTCATGCTGTTCAATTTTAAAAGCTGAAATATCACCATGCCTGCTATACAATATGCAGGCCTTTGTCATGCTTTTATGGTCAGATGCCTTCCTGCATTATATGTGAAATAATAATTCATCTCCTTAAATAACTTCATGCTCTTACCTACCTTTCTCTCTACCACAAAGAGAAAATAAACAAAGCTTTAGAAAATATTATGAAATAATAAAATCCATATGACGGTAAAATATTAGCAGGGCAATGACCTTTGTCTGGGAACTTCTCCACAATCACATGAATTTTTGCCTTCATTTCTCTCCAACATGTCAGAGTTGCACACAAAACCTTGGTTATGTTACACATTTCCTTAGGGTAGAAAGAATGGTTTCACAAACTGATCTGAATCTGCGCAGACAAGTTTTGAAAGATATTAGAGGCTTTTCAAGGACGCAAGACTGTTTCTTTAGAGCATGCCACAGCACCGTGGATGCAGTGTGTCCAGCCCTCAGCTGAGTTGTGCTTGGCTGGAGGGGAGGTTTGTGTTATCAGTGATCCCATCACAGAGGGAGGCAGGACTGCCTGGAAAGAGGGCTGACCCCCAGCAGTGGAAGATGGCTGTGTTACAGCTTTTCTTTCCATGCCCTGTGTTGCTTTTATTCTGCACTTTTCCTTCTTTTCTTTCCCCACCCCAAAGTTTTCCTCAGCTTATGCTGGTAAAATACTGAAGCTCTATAATTTAAATGCATTGTAAATACCCTCCCGAGGAAGAGGTCTTTTCCTCTTGCCTCCACGTACACTATTGAATCTCTCCTTTACCACAGTATCTGAGGAAAATATTGAATGTGCCCATGGGGTAAAGCACTACTCCAGTGGTCCTTGAACCTCTGTTGTGAGGTGAAGAGAAGCTGCAGCTCTCTCCACAGAAAGTGCCCAGTTCCCTTCCAGAGGGAACCTGGAGGGAAATGCGTGGCATAGTATACCTCTTTCATTGCATAAATTTGATGATTTTGTGAAGGATTATATTCAATAATGATGGATAAGACACCATATACTGAAAATGCAGAATGCTTCACTTTGTCTCTTGGGACTTGAGCTGCTAAAAATCATATAAGCTTGCGCTGAAATGGCTTTGTTTCTGTTGATGTCTGTGGAATCACAATTATATTATGGACAGAGCTGATTTTACCTATGCATCTTTTGCTTTCTTTCTAAATGTAAAATTATCCTTAGGATTTGGAAGATTTGTGCATATTTCTAAAATGCTTGTTTTTACTGATCATTATGTATTCATTTGAAATGTCTGACCCCTGTAATATATTTGCAGGTAAACCAGTTATGATTGTTACTGAATATATGGAAAATGGCTCTTTGGACAGCTTCCTAAGGGTAAGTGCATTAGAGAAAGAGAACTACATGGTGCAGCCTTGCTCTTGTTCTGAGTTTGTTATGAATTTGCTGCCATTCTACTCTGATTCATCATCAGCTCTTGTTTCTTGATATTTCTGGTCGTTGAGGCTCCATCCCTGGGGGTCTTTAAGGCCAGGCTGGATGAGGCTCTGGGCAGCCTGATCTAGTGGGAGGTGTCCCTGCTCACGGCAGAGGGGTTGGAACTGGGTGATCCTTGTGGTCCCTTCCAACCCTGACAGATTCTGATCTGTTTTAGCAGAGGACTTTAGAGCCCTAATGGCTTAATGGTTGGACTTGATGATCTTAAAGGTCTTTTCCAACCTAAAGGATTCTATGATTCCATTTGAGTTTGTGTGCATTGTGATGTGCTCATAAAGCCAGGTAGGGATCTGCTGGTCCATTTTGACTGGTTGCAGGTAAGTATTATTCCAAAACAAAGAATATTTATTTTTTTTATTAACATGACACATCAGTAAAAAAAAGAAACAACAAACCAAAACAACAATGTTCCAGCACATAAAAATGGAAATTGTTTTTCTGAGTGCTGAATTACTACTATAATGCAGTTACAGTTATTGGTTGGAGGCCTGTATGTCTTACAAAGTGATTTCCAAAATGAACAGCTTTGTGGAAATTTTATCAGTCAACCAAATAGTACTGAGCCAAGACCCATTTCCCTCATTGTGAAAAGTTTAGGGAATAACACCATACCTCAAGGTGTTTAAAAAGTTTTGCTAGGAAACTTTATGGTTCTCTTTTCTTTCCCCAACCTTAGACATACTAATACTGTTGTTGATTTATCTTTGTTTTCTGTCAAAGTTGGTAGAGAGCCTAAAAAAATTTGAACGCTCCCTGTGTCACCAAGATTTACTTGTGGCAAAACAAGAAGTGTAGCAGAAATGAAATCCCATATGAGGGGAAACACTAGTTTAATTTTAATTTGTTAAGGCAAATTCAGCTGTGGCTGGGAGACTGCTTTGGTTCTGCCACGGTTGAAAGACATTATCCCCCAAATTCATAACACTGAACTGGATGTTTAACCCCAAAAGGGGATATATTGTCAACCTCAGTTTCAGTATGTACTATATATGTTTTGATGTTCACTGGAGCATGTAAAAATACACATAAATAATGTGTGAGTATATCTGAATGAAATATATCTGTACTGAACTGTATATATTTTGTTTAGACTGATAATCCTTGAAGAAAGCTCTGAGGAAAGGAGAATTTCTGACTGTACAAAACAGTTGTTCAGCTCATTTGTTCATTTCAGTACAATTTTAATTTTGTTTTGTTTTGTTTACTACTGTTGTATGGAAACATAGATAATAACCTTGTGACTCACTAGTATCACAGGCAACTCAGGCCATATGACACTTTTTATAAATTACTTTTAAAACTAGTTTGTTCATATTCCCCATTGCCATTGAAAGGCTATCCGAGCATCTCATTCCTTTCATGATCAGAAACCTTTGGATTTCTAGCTAAATCTTTTCCAGAGTGTGCAGAGATCTTCTTGTGTTGGTTCTAGTTAAAGAAGGTTTCATAACGGAGAACTGCTAGAAGTCTTTTCTAATAATGAGTTTCTTCATCAAGAGGAATTCTGAGAGGCTCTTTAAGCATCTACTATGCCATATATTTGTCTAATGTTTACAGTGCTAATATTGCCCCGAAGTATATTAATCAAGAATGAAATAAATGCATTCAGTCTTACAGACTGATTCGTGTGAGCTCACCCACATGACAGAGTGAGCTCCCATGTATTTAATAAAATTCTGGAAGAAGCAGCAGGAAGAGCTGGAGAGTTGCCCGTGATGATACATTTACAGTGCTAGGGGATTCATATGAGAGCTGTGCTAGGACACACTGTTGTCCTACCATCTATCCATCCATATATCAATATCAAGACTAGATATTAACAAACAGCATTAGTAAGAGCTGGGAGATTTAAAACATATGTCTAGAAGTAGATAATTAGAAATACATGCAACAGTTGGTTTCTAGGCTAAGTCATGATGTGTTTAAGTGATTTTTGTGTTCTTGAAGGTGAAAAATTTGATGAGTAAGTTCAAGTTTAGTGGAATTTGAAAGTCACTGAATTGGATCAGCATTGGCTTTTGTTAAAAAAAGGCTTGTGTAATAGAAAAGTTTCATTAGTCCATTGGGTAAGGCTGGGATTTTCACTAATAATTCCTGTGGCCTTTCAGAGAAGTTGGACATCCATCCCCCTAATGGCCTGACACTCCAGTCTCATGAGCACGCACAAGTTAGATTTATGGGCTGCTTTCACGCAGGTCTGGTCTAGAAAATTAAAATTCTGATGGCAGCGAGAATGGGAAAAATGAATTTTTATCTGAATTGAAAAATTATCCCTTTCCTCATCTGATTGGGAGATTATCCTCTGCAAATCAAAGTAGTTCCACATGTGGCATTTAGATTGCAGTCTCTGACTTATGGGATCTGCACTTCAGGGGCTTCCAGGGTCCGTATCAAAAATTCTGTGCAAAGAGGAGCATGAACAATCTCTGAAATTACAAATTTAATATTTTCCAGAAACATGATGCCCAGTTCACAGTCATCCAGCTAGTAGGCATGCTTCGAGGGATCGCATCTGGCATGAAGTATTTGTCAGATATGGGATATGTCCACCGAGATCTAGCTGCTCGTAATATCCTCATCAATAGTAACTTGGTATGCAAAGTCTCAGATTTTGGTCTCTCTCGTGTACTGGAAGATGATCCAGAAGCTGCTTACACCACAAGGGTGAGTTTCTGTGATTTCTTATCCTTTTAAACTTCTTGCAGGTTGTAACAAAGTTAGATTGAAATCTGAGGGGAGCCCCTGAGGCTTATGCTCTGTTTTGCAGAGGCCGTCCATCCTTACATGCCCAGAGATGTTCAATAAACCATAAACTCATCACATCTATTTTTTAATGCATGTCTCAGAAAAGATAGAAGAAAAAAAATTATTATTGTTGGTAGATTATTTTTCTTAAAGTATGCAAAATTTCTGACTATTTCTTTCTACTGGATACATAAAGGATTGAATACCACAATTAAGGTTTGAGTTGTTTTGGCAAACAATAATGGAAGAATTAATGGGTGCTTTGAGCAGGTTTTGTTACATTGCTGATTTAGGCCACACTCACTAAAAAAATATCCTACCCAGCAATAGTTACTTTTATTTTTTTAACCTTTTTTTGACTTCTAATATGATGGGACGTTTGTCTGATTGGAACATGCTGAAATCACTGTTCTGCAAGGATGTATCACTTACACCTGCTGTTGTGCCTTTAACTGAGTAAGAACTTAAGTAAAATAAAAAAAAATAAATCTTACTTAACAACATAATAAACCTCCTGTATTTTCTCTTGATTATATCATACACACAAAGTAGTACTCATCTTTTGGAGATATAAAGTTATCAAGGAGGGGACTTCCCTCTGACTGTTTTGTCCTGAGGTAGATAAGCTTTTATCAGATAGGGGACTGCCCATATTGTAGGCTGCTGCTTGTTTCTTTTCTGGATTTCATCCTGTTCTTACTTGAATAACACTTCTGTCTTATTGTGAAAATCTTGAAGGCATACATTTAACTTTGCATATGTAGATACTACACTGAGATATCTGGCTTTTCACTTTAATCCTATTTCAGGTTGATTTTATAACTTTGGAAAAAGTGGCATTATTATCCAGTATCTTAGTCAAGTGTAATTTGCAATGATGCCTAGTGATTATCTCCTTTACACTATTCAAACCAGATTAGAACAGAATGTATCAGCAAAATCTTAATGTGGGTTTTCTAGGGCTTCCTTCATTCCTGATCACTGACATGAGCAATCAATTATTGTGGTAGTTTGCATGCTATCTTCTTCATGATTGAAAAAAAATAACATGACAAATGAGTACAGAAATTCTAGCTGCTTTGTTAGACATTATATGTACATTATATACACATATATTTATAAACATTTATCAATCATACCCTCATAAGTTACCAAGCAGAAAGACTATTCTCTACTTGACCTTTCACTCTCTGCAGAGACCTCTCATGGTTAAAGAGACAGGAGTCTTTACAGTAGGAGATAGCAGTTTTTATGTTCTGTGTAGGTGCAGCACTCATAAGTAAATATTAATATAATGCAAGAATTCCTCAAGAGAAAATTGTCTGTAGTTCAGCCAGAGGTGTATTGCCTTGTCAGATATGCTTGCCTACCCTCTTCTTAAAAACTCCTGTGAAAGAAATGGATGTTACTGTCCCTGAGGTAAACAGTTTTAGATATAGTATTTATCTAGTCTCATATTTAACCTCCCTCCCCCAGGATACACACTTGCAAGCTAAGGCAATTACTCTGTGTCCTACCAACTGCCCATAGGCAGCTGATCGATCTCCCCTTTAAAGCAGCTGCCTAAGTGCATGGAGGTTGCTGTCCTCTGCATGTATCCTTCCATTCCTTTTTTTTTTTTTTCCTAAGCAGTTTTTCCAAACTTACTATTCTTCTTGCTCTCCTTCTCTTTTCAACTTTTTCCTTAAATGTGATGCCTAAAATGGGATACTAATCCCCAGCACCAAGCATAGCATATTTATCTCATGTTTCTTACACATACCTTTCCTGTTAATATCTCCATGGGTAAGAAGTCTCTGTTTCTCCTCCCACTCCCAGCACAGCTTTGCCACATGGTGGGCTCATGTTCTGCTCGGACACATACCTCTGCCAGTCTTTGAAGTTCAATTCTCTTATTCCAAAATTAATCTGGACATGCAATTTAATCTATAATTTAGTAATGGTACTTTGCATACTCATTTTAAGAGCTGAAGTTACCTTTGAGTCCTAGTTAACTGAGATGAAAAAGTTGTCTGGGGAGGAGAAAATAGCTCCCCATAAAACTGCATAGCACAGAACTTTAGAAAGGAAATGCACTTACCTGAAAATGAAGTGCCCATTAGTGACTTATACCTGCAGGTGGCTAGAGCAAACCAGGTTGCACAAGTTGTCAGTGTTTCTGGCCAGTGTTACATGTGAACGTTCTATGGCCAAGAGCAGTGTTGCATTTTTTTCTTTTCTTTCTTCTGTTCTCCCACTTATTTTCTAAGCCTACCTGCCTATTTACATTTAGATAGTGAAATCAGATGGAAAGGAAGTAGTTTGTAAAGTGTAATCATCTGTGTTCAGTAAACTCCATCTGGCATTTATGGTGTATGTGCAGACTGCTGTAGGAAGACGCTCAGATAATTAAAATCTTCAAATACAACCTGGGACAAACTTAATTTCCTTCAAAAGTCCTTGCTTGAATATACCTGTGCCACATCTTGACTCTGAGAGAAAGATGAGGCTATTTGCTATTCATCTTGCTCATTTCCTTTGAAGTGAATCTTGTATGGATGTCCAGGTGGTGTGTCCCTGAGGTACGTTTGATCCCCAGCTTAAACAACTGGGGACTACAAGTGTGAAATAGAGCTCAGGTCCACTGGCAGAAAGCTGGACATCTCGTGTTCCTGCTGCTTAGTCATATCACAAAACGCAGGACTCTTTCCTTGGCTACTCCTACTGCATTGTGCAAGCTCTTCATCATAGAATCACAGAATGATTTTGGTAGGAGGAAACCTTTAAAGATCATCTAGTCTAGCCCTCCTGCAGTAAGTGGGGACAACTTTGACTAGACCAAGTTGCTCAGAGCCCTGTCCAACCTGACCTTTGAACATGTCCAAGGATAGTGCATTCACCACCTCTCTGGGCAACCCGTGCCAGTCTTTCACTGTCATTACCCTAAAAAATTTCTTCATTATATGTAGTCTAAATGTACCCTCTTTTAGTTTAAAACCATTACCCCCTCTCTTATGACTGCAGGCCCTGCTAAAAAGATTGTCCACAACTTTCTTATGGGCCCTCTTTAGGTATTGAGAGGCTGCAATAAGGTCTTCCTGGAGGCTTCTCTCCTCCAGGCTGAACAACCCCATCACTCTCAGTCTTTCCTCATAGTAAAGGTGTTTCAGCTCTCTGATAATTTTTGTGGCCTTCCTCTAGGCCTTCTGCAACACATTCATGCCATTCTTGCTCTAAGGGCTCCAGAACTGGGCATAGCACTCCAGGTGAGGTCTCAGGATCGTAGAGGGGCAGAATCACCTCCCTCAGCCTGCTGGCCACACTTCCTTTGATACAGCCCAGGATACCATTGGCCTTCTGGGATGCACTGGCACATTGCCAGCTCATGTCCAGCGTTTCATCTTCCAGTACCCCCCTATAACAAAACCAAGACAAATAATGTGCATATCCCTGTGGAGGAATTTTTGAGGGAAAACGGGCACGACTTTTATATCTCTACAGCAGTGAGCAACCCAGGCTATGAGGCTGTGTAGGGATATGGGCCAAAGGCTTTTAACTGCTAGCAGGCTGTAGTTAAGAAATTAAACTAATGCTTTAGTACGTCATAGCTAGGAAACAAAACTAAGGTCCTGATAACAGGGGGGAGAGGGTGTTAGAAAACTTAAAACTGTAAGCAATTAGCAATAACCTAAGGTGGGGAGAGCTTGGAACTGTATATAAGCTGGGCTATTTGGGCAGATAAAGGAGAACAACCATAATCATATCGATGTAACGTCATTACTTGGGCTCTTGCCGCTGTTACCAGGTTCCCTCAGCATATCCCTTTATATATTAATACATAATCTGTGATATTCATGCTATTGTACAAGAGCTCTGAAGGATAATGCAAAGATCACAGAGGCGTATGTGAAATACAGGGAGTCGGGGGTTGTAAAAGAACTTTGCTACCTGACGTTGTCTTTTTTGTTTTTTTTTGTTTTTACCACAAAAGGCCTTCAGCAACCTGTGGTCTGCCTGCTTACAGAAGCAGAAGCCAGCATGTGAATCAGGTTGACTGAGTGTTTGGATTTTTGATTTTCCCGAGCCTTTGTGCAAGAGGGGATATTCTGTAATTATCTACATTCTATGTACCTATTCACTTTCAATTGAAAGGCCAAGATTGTGTTAAAATTGTCATTGTCAAATTGATCTTTTTTATTCTTATTATTTTTAGATCTCTCCATGACAAGTGAGTGGACTAATGACACATTATGAACTGGAAGTAAATTTAAGCCATTACACATGCAAAGAGACTGTAGTTATGTCTCTCAAAGGCATAATATTTGGGTAATCAGTAGATGTGCTTTGAGTATTTAAGAGCATAGTTGGACACATCACTGATGTTCATGGCATTTGAATGTAAAATGCTATCCAGTTATTGCATTTGCGTGGATAACTTCTCACTAAATCTCCATCACTTCAAAAAATATTGTGCTTTGACGGCAAGTGTCCTAGCAGCCACTGCCCCCAGGAAATGGTACCAGAGCAGGGGGGGGCGTGGCGAGGCGCTGCTCCGTTGTGTGCCACAGGGAAGGACACGCAGCTCCTTTCTGCTGTGTACACATTATTGTGACTGGTGCTTGGCAGAAGTGGTTTCTGGTTCCCTTGCTGTGTTTTATTCGTTCCCTATATATGCAAAAACATGGTATTACAGTGTGAGTGTGTTGGAGGGTGTGGTAAAAAGGAAACAAACCCCCACAAATTCTTTTGCGTGGTAAGCACGAGGGGGAGAAGCTGTGTTCTGTTCTCATTTACCACTGTAGAAGGAGATAATTTCAGGATAGCATATTCATTAGTAAGGGATGAGCAAGTAGCATCAGGTAATTTTCAGGTGCTTAAGAGAGTAAGTCAGGCTCTTCTCACTCGCATGGAACTGTGTTGTTCTGTACCAGTAAGATATCTTCTGAACAAGCCTAAGTCTTCATGTAATGAATTAATGTCAGGCTTTTAGCTTCAGTTTTTCCTGCAAAGTTCTTCTAATAATTCTGTTAGAATTCATTTTTCTCAAATCTCTTCTCCCCAGGCCTCTGGCTTAGGTGCCTGTGGCAGTCACCCTGTAACAGATTATAAATCAGAATATTGGAATGGGTTATCAAGTCCTAGAAACAGCTGCCTTGTGCTGGAGTGCCAGACATGCTAGAAATAAATTGAGGACTTCACTGACTTTAGATGAATTATGCCGAACTGCCAGATACTGTAGGAATCACAGCTTCATCTAGAGCAGATAAAACTTTTGGTTACTGCTGGCTCACTAATGTCAAACCCTGAGAGTGGTTCTCTGACTTAGACTGTCGAGATTTTAAGCTGCAATAACAAACTTCTACAATTTCTAATGCTAATACTTTCTTTCTACCCAAATCCAAGTGGCCTATTCAGCTTCATGATGAGCATGACCTTAAAGAGAGACCATGGCAAAAATTTATAAAACTTGTATTTATCTTCAGAAAATAATCAGTAAATATATTACTACTAGCTAGTGATGCATGCACATGTAAGTTTCTCTTTATAAGCCTATATCAAATAAATTTGAGCAAAACTTTTTCCTAGGCATATCTATAATGATTTTTCATTTAGCAAATTTGTCTTACATGTTCAGTACCAATACTACTAATTTTGAAGGCTAGGAGCCCAATAATGGCAGCCAATAATACTAGAATTTCCGATTTTTCCAGTGGAGAATAAGCAACAGAGATAGCAGATAAAATTAAATTGCACAAAAGCCTAATGGACATATAATACGTACTTAAAAAAGGGAAAACCATGTAGGATTTTGTAGCATCTTTGTCATAGCAGTTTACAGAGTAGGTATCATTATTCTTATTTTAAATATTGAGAGACTGGGGAAAGGGCTAAAGGAACAAGAGAGAAGTAAAGAGACACGTATGGGAGCTTAGTTTCCCAGCCCATCTATGGTCAGAAGAAAGTGCTTGGTTTAGTTTATGCAGAAGTAAATTATGTAAGATATCTTGGATCCTGGAGAAGGATATTGCAAAGAATATCCTGATTTCTGAAAAAAAATAGAAAATTGAAGAGGTGATATGTGTTCGTATCAGATGTATATTTCTCAAAAATGATGGAGAGAAATTAAAAGGGATTTTCTAATGCAGAATGACCACAGGTTTGAAATTTCAAAGTAGACTTTTCGAATTACAGAAAACCTTATAATTTTCAAAGGTAATAGCAATAGGAAACCATGTATTTAATTTGAAATGACTCTTCTAATTTTCTGCATATATTGATATTTGGACATCTGCTAAAATGTGAACGTTGCACGGTCCTTTGAGGGAATTGGGTTTGTGTTAAAATGCTTATTTGTCTAAAAAATATTTACTAGAACTTTGGATTTTGGCAGTTCTTGCTCTTAAATTATTGAAAAAAAAAGTCAGCAAAGCCCACATTTAAACACAAATGTAAATTTGACATTTTTATGGCAAATCGGGGAGCAGAATAGCAAAATTGTAGTTTTATGCTCTATTCAGTGGTAATTTATTTATTTTTAGCTACATTTTAATGCTTTCCTTATTTTACTATAATTTATGGTAATGCTACATGTATCTGTAGACTTGTACAGAGTTACAGCTGAGACATAGCAAAGAAATTTGTTTGCTCGTAGTAGAATCTAAGGTTGAAGTAGCTTCATCTTGCACTAAAACAGAGCCAGAAGAACTTTGTTTCACTGAGTTTATGGTCTTCTTTACCCTGCAATAAAGCAGTCCCAAAATTTTAAGAGACTAATTAATGTCATTTTGTGTAAATGTGCTTCTCCAATTGTATAGATTACTTTTTCCTTAAGATTATAAAGATGAAGAACATCTATAAAATGTGGTATTTCCGGCCCTTGCCTAAAGTGCTCATGTTCTAGCCACAAGCACATTTTTCCATGTGACATCTGGCAAATATTTCTCTAGGGTTTTGCAAGAAGGGCTCTATTTTCATATCTTAACACGAAATTTTAAAAGTGAGATTGCAGCTACCCATGGAAATTCAGATTTTTTTGAAGGGATTGGCAGAGGTGAGAGGAGGCTTGGGGCTTGTCTGAGGTGGCAGTGCTATCAATGAAGCATTCAGGAACAACAAGAATCTATCAGAAGCAGTGAGGTTCAACAGTTCTCTCTTTATGTCGCCACTTGGCTAGGAATATGGACTATTTCATCTTGAACCGAACCCCAGTGTTGGTCTGGCTTGATGCCTGCTGGACACATTCATGGGTGGCAGCTCTGGCAGGGCGATGGAGCTCAGAAGCCCCGCCATCCATGGGGCATGGTGGTAGCCCCTTGTGCCTAGGCTCTAGCAGCCCTGTGAACAGCACATTCCTTTCCAGATGTGGTCCATGGGGTTGGATTTGATCTGTAAAGTCCTTTGCAGTTTACGTTTTGGGTAGTCTAGAGGCACTTTTGTCCAGGCATTTGAGATGGGCTGGGATGGCTGAGAACCCTGTGGGCAAGTCTGCTGGTGTCTTCAGCATGCAGCCTGGGCTTTTCTCAACCCACTCCTCTGTGCAAGCAGGGTTCTGACACCTTGGCCTTGTAGCTGTCCTGTAAGTTTGCTCAGTTTTGCAGGTGACAAAGCCTTTGTGGACAAGTGGGACATGTTTGATTAGGAAGCTCTTTCTGTTTGCGATAATCAGTTTTTTGTTTATGTAGATTTAGTATATGGCTTTCCCTCAGTATTGCATTCTTTATTGGAAATCAAAGTTCACTCTACTAGTATGCGTAGAAAAAAAAGTTGAAAAAGAGGAACTGATTTCTTGATCATCCCCATATCAAAATGTGTAAACACTAGGACACAGGAGAGCTTTCCTTGTTTCATTACAGTGCCTTGGACTCACTGGGGGACCCTCAACATTTATAAAGGGCATATAATATTGCTTATCAATAGAGTATGAGAAAAACAAAATTGTTTTTATGTTCTCAGTACAGTTATGGAACAGTACTGGGAATTGTGAATAAGCTTATAGTGAATAGAAAATATAATGTAATTTTTGTGACTAAATAACATCATCTTTCAAGGCTTTTGACACTGTCTCCCATGACATCCTCATAAGTAAGCTCAGGAAGTGTGGGTTAGAGGAGTGGACAGTGAGGTGGATTGAGAACTGGCTGAATGACAGTTCAGCACAGAGTCTAGTTGGAGGCCTGTAGCTAGTAAAGTTCCCCATGGGTCAGCACTGGGCCCTGTCTTGTTCAACATATTCATCAGTGACCTGGATGAAGGGATGGAGCATACCCTTAGCAAGTTTGCTCATGATACAGTACTAGGAGGAGTGGCTGACACACCAGAAGTCCTGGACAGGCTGAAGACTTGGGCAGAGGGGAACCTAATGAAGTTCAACAAGGGCAAGTGTAGAGTCCTGCAGCTGGGGAGGAATAACCCCATGCACCAGTACAGGTTTAGGGGTTGACCTGCTGGAAAGCTCCTCCATGCAGAAGGACCGGGGAGTCCTGGTGGACAAGACGTTAACCATGAGCCAGCAGTGTGCCCTTGTAGCCAAGAAGGCCAATGGTCTCCTAGGATGCATTAAGAAGGCTGTGGCCAGCAGGTTGAGGGAGGTTCTCCTACCCCTCTACTCTGCCCTGGTGAGGCCACATCTGGAGTGCTGTGTCCAGCTCTGGCTCTACAGTTTGAGAGACAGGGAACTGTTGGAAAGAGTCCTGCAGAGGGTTACAAAGGTGATTAGGGGACTGGAGCATCTCTCTTAGGAGGAATGGCTGAGACCTGAGTCTGTTTAGCCTGGAGAAGAGAAGACTGAGAGGGGATCTTATTAATGCTTATCAATATCTGAAGGATGAGTGTCAAGAGGATCTCCTTTCAGAGGCACCCAGTGATTGGGACATGGGGCAACAGATGCAAACTGGAATGCGGGAAGTTCCACCTAAACATAAAGAAACACTTCATCCTGTGAGGGTGACAGCACTGGAACAGGCTGCCCAGAGAGGCTGTGGAGTCTCCTTCTCTGGAGATATTTGGAACCCACCTGGGTGCATTCCTGTACAGCCTGCTCTAGGTGAATCTGCTTTGGCAGGGGGGTTGGACTAGGTGATCTGCAGAAGTCCCTTCCGACCCATGACATTCTGTGATTTTGTGATCTTACAGATTTCCGAGAGAGAGAGAGATTAGGCTCCCAGTCTGGCTTCTGTGATGAAACAGTGATTTTAAATACTATTGTTTATTTTCTATGTCCTATTTGTTGGTCCACAAGTAATGTCAAAATTCAGTGTTTGTCTGATCTTAAAGGTTGTGTGTGAGACGAAGGTTTGTCTTTTGGTTAAGGTAGTGAATCTGCTAAATAGGGTGGGATCCATAAAAACTGCATGCCAAGAGAGATTCCCTCTCTGATCTCTGCCAAGCCTTGAGACATATCTTGTGACATTTTGGAGGTTCAAATCGTAGCCTGAATCAAGCCTGCCTGTGTTGCTTATGTTTAATCTAATTTCTGCAATATTAGTCACAAAATTACAGATGCTTAGGCTCCAGTGTATTTAGACTGTAGTTAGGTTTCTAATTAACACTAGTGTCCCCATTTCTATTGTTAACCACACTAGTTAATCTGAAGCTGGTGAGTGTATGGCCACCCTCAGTGCAGGAACACTTTATGGATGCATAGACAAAGTATTCATATCCTTACATTTAGGTTCTTATTTCAGTGGAAATAAGAGCAGTCCCTTCCCACACAGGTTATTGTGAGGATAAGTGTATTACTCTAGTATAATGGCAGTTGCAGTGGGACCTTAAATAGCCAGTTTAGTGTGAAATCTTCAGAGTATATCCCTGTACATGTTGTTCAACCCGGGCACTGGAAACAACTTTAAATTTGCAGATTCTTCTGTATTCAGATGCATTCACTCCAGAATTACCTTAAGTAACAAGCTTTGCATTGCTATCTTTTAGAACTTTCTTATGTCTGACTCGCAAATCAGAGTCTTAAAAACCTCTGTCAAAGCTGGCAGCACTGGAAATTGTCTCCTCTAATTCTCGTCTTGCAGAAGCTCAGACTGAGGCTGTTTTGTGCATTTTACTAATTTGTCTTACAGCACCAAATCATGACTATAATCAGGGATATTCCCCTAGCTCCAGTATTAATTGTTACGGTTGCTTTAATTCCTTTCAAGTTTACATCATTTAATGATGGCTTGCTTCTCTTGTGACTGTAAAATATGTTTAAGACCACTTCCCCAGGTTACACTTTTGTACTCTCCCCTCTGCACAGATGACCTATCCAAATCTGTCTTCATGTGACTGTCTCTGGTGGCTTTGGAATAGGAAATTTGTGCATATGGTCACAGTCTCTGCCTTGTGCAGTTGGAGGATTGGCATTAGTGGAACCGAGGAACTTTTTGGCCCCTCATTTTCCTTGAATGTCCCAGAAAACATGTGGTAAAAACATGGTGAAACCATGCAGGTTCCACAGCAACAGGGGATTCACTTGAAATACTTTAGAAATAGCCAAATCCAGCCCTCTTGTGCTGTGCAGAGGGATCTAGGATACAAGCCAAGGACCTTGTACTAGGTTTTTCATCCTTAATACTGTATGAGTGGCTTGCCAGTTTCCAAACTAAAAATCAGCCATAGTTAGCTTACCATTTACTACTATCTGTGCATATTATGCTACATGTAAATATACATGGGTACATGCAAATAGTATGTATACAATATAGCTTCAGTGGATTTTGCACTGTGATGTATTTTACTCTCTACAGTGTACAAGATGCTTTCATGACAAATGGCAATAGCACTTTTCAGCTTACACTGGTATTTATGCCAACATAAAGATAATTGTGAAACTCAGAGATAAAATAATCCATCATGCAAAATTGTATTCATTGTAGCACAGTCAAACGGAGTGTTCTATTTTGTTTTTCTCCCAGGGGGGCAAGATTCCCATCCGATGGACATCCCCAGAAGCCATTGCATATCGGAAGTTCACATCAGCCAGTGACGCATGGAGCTATGGGATTGTTCTCTGGGAGGTGATGTCTTATGGAGAGAGGCCATACTGGGAGATGTCCAACCAGGATGTGAGTATATTGTTATCTGAGTTATGTTCTCAAATAAAGGATCAAGCTGTGGAAGGAAGTGAAGCATAATGAAACCAGGTGGCTCTGAGTTTTTGACGTTGACATTGAGTAAGATGTAGAGATTAAAATCTCCAAATCTCCCTGGTCGAGTAAAAGTTCTGCTGAACTTAACAAAAAGCCAGCACCATTATAGCATGATATTTTGGACCTCTGAAGGAACATATTAGAGAATTTTATCACACTGGTGGTGTTCTGTAGGATGATTCAAACAATTCCAGTGCAACGAGATAATTTCTTTTCACATTCCTTAGCTTTTTGTTAGAAAACCTTCCTAAATTTCTGTTGATCCCCTTTGGTTCCACTTCTGTAATATTATATAGAGGTTTTCTGTAAATGTCAAATACAAAGAGTAAATTGCTCTTGGCACTTGTGAAAAAGAGAAGCAAAGAATTTCTACTAAGGGTTTAATGAAGCCAAAATACTTCTGGAAGTAATCAACAGATAAAATAGAGAAGTAGAATGATCTGATTAGAAGACTTCAAATACAAGCTTCTTAGCAACATCAGTAAACTATTCGTGCTTGCAATTCAAATGAGTAATGGGCCTATCCCAGTGTTTTTATAAGAAGCATAACATTTCTCCAAAGAAGTTTTTCGTTGTATCTGTTTTGGGTTCTTTTGCTGTTGTGTTATTAATCCTAGATTTATTCCTTAGGAATTGCTTGTGGACCAAATTTTCTGAAGTACAGTAGCTAAGACAAAGTCAGTAGCATAGTTGTAGTCAGGCGTTTTTGTTACTACTTTGTTAAACTAGGAAGATAAGAAAACTTGCTTTCAAATGTGTACCTCTGGAACCCAAGTCTCTGCAGAGAACTGTGTATTTCTTTTAATTAGTCATGAATGTTTTTTTTCTAATGTTAGTGGAGATAAATGAATCGTGTTATGTAATGTGGGTTATACTGGTGAAATGCCTTTAATAATATCACATTAAAATCAGAAACAGAAGGATTCACCTATTTATGTGTCTCTGCCTAATGGCTGCTGAAACCATGGACTGTTTTCCTATCTCTATTCTAACTTGGAATTAAACTTGCCTTGCATTTTATTAACTTGCGAATTAACTAATCCAGATAAAGAGGAAAGATGAACAGAATACAGTTTTATTATTTTCTACTTAGACTACATCAGGGTTTTATTCATTGTGGAACAGGTATTGTAGGACTGATCAAGAGATGTTATAATCTAGCAAAAGATTGCATTAAAAAGCTTCATTACCGTGTAAATTCTGAGGTAATTTTGTGTGTGTGTGTTTGTGTCAAGCTACACAAATTATAGATAATCTAGACACATTTTGTCAGTCTAGACAACTGATAAAATAATTAGGCCTGCACTGCCTAATAAGAACTGTACAGTTGTCCTTGTGACAAATTTTAAAGATATTTTCTGGCCCTATGAGAGCATCCACAAGACCTTCCATGTATTTGTTCAGGATGTCCCATGAGAGGGTAAGTTAATTTTCTACCAAGTGCAGTGTCCACTGGAGAGTGTAAAAAGTGTGTGTTCCTAAGGATGATCAGACAAGAGATATTCAAGATCTTTTGAAGCTGGGCGTAGTTAAGCATGCATCTTACTAACCATAGCTTTTGTTTATGAATTTAATTAAGTGTAAGGTCTGGAGATGCGTTTTAGACTCTCACCTTCCTCAAAGTCACATAGTGTATCTTAAATCCCCTTTCTGTATGTCTAATTTACTGCTTGGTTTACTTTGCAGATAAACCAGAGGTGTTGCGTGACAAGACAATTAGTGAATAAACACATTAGTTTAAACACGGGATGTCCACGTTAATGTGGTTGACAGAACTGATAAAAAAAAAAGTAGATTTAAGTGCTTTAAGTTTTCAAAAACTTTTATCCTTGTGCAGGTGATAAAGGCTGTTGATGAAGGGTATCGCTTGCCACCTCCTATGGACTGCCCAGCTGCCTTGTATCAGCTGATGCTGGACTGCTGGCAGAAAGACAGAAACAACAGACCCAAGTTTGAGCAGATTGTCAGCATCCTGGATAAACTGATCCGTAATCCCAGCAGTCTGAAAATTATCACCAATGCGGCAGCAAGGTGACATATTAGCTCTTACATTGCAAATAAAATAAATGTCTTTGATTTCTTCATCTTCCACAGTTAGGGTTTACTTCGTTTACTCACTTCTTCAGCTTTTAACCTTCGCTGTTTGCAATCTTCCTGTAACTTCAGGAGAAGGGTTTCATATTATTATTTTTATTGTGACTGTTATTTTTAGTAATTATTTCTTCAAATTGTGAAAAGCTGTTCTGCTAGCGTTATGAAACCCATTGTGAGATTGAGCAGAGGTTTGTGAGAAAACAGAGGTGGCAGGTTTGGCCATCGTGTGATCTTCCTCTTCCATCTGACCCTAGGTGGTGTTTTAAGCGCTTAGTGTTCCATAAGACACAGCTAGCCACATCCCTAAGTATCTTACTGGGTCCAAACACATATCCTACACTACTATCCTATGCTCTGACAAGTCACCTGAACTTTAATCATGCGAATAATCTTTTTGCTTTCAGTACGACTCACAAATTTAAAAATGCACTTACATTCCCTGTTAGATCAATACCTTAAATAGGAATTAATTTCCAACCTGTGCAATATGCATAACTGCATTAAAAACATCCATTTGTAATCCTGGTTATTCAGAAGACTGTGGAACATCACTGTGATAAGAATTATCTCATTGAGAGTGAGTAACTGGAGAGTGTGTTGACACCTAAGGACGTAAGGAGGATGTGGTGAAATGAGAGCTTTGGGTTAAGTAAGATTTAAATGAATTGGTTTATAAAATGCACAAATTGTCACTGTCTTAACTGAAGAGATATGAAAAGATGTAAAATTGCTTTTAGTGTGTATGCTAGTGCAACATCCAAGACCTGCTTCAGACCCAGGTCTTGGAGACGGTTTCAAGTGGGTGAGTCCAGACTCTGATATGAGGCAATTTTCAAAAGGGAGCACAGCAGAATATTCCTCTCAGACCTTTACTTGGAACACAGAACACTTCTCACCAGGGCAGTCAAGTGGGAGGGTACAGAAGGGAAATGGAGCTAAGGCAGCAGGAAGAACTATGTTGATACTGCAACCTGCTGTCCAAGTGACATGGACCTTGCCTTCTTTTTCCCTGGCCCTGGCACTGTGTTTCAGCCTGAGCTAGAGGCTGGTCATCCTAATTACCTCCTGTTGCCACTTCAGAGACATGAGAAAGACAGCAGGGATTGGAGGAAGAAAGCAGCCATACTAATGGACTTTGCTTTTAAAAATATATGAGAGAAGACTGCTTGCACAGTAATTATGTTTCAATAATTTAATTGATGAGTGTTTAACAAGTAGTAAACCAACATGCTTACCAAAGCAGTTATTTTTGTTACTTGCCAAGAAACAGGAAAAATAAAAAAGAAACAAACACCAACCACATTTTTTTAGAAAAAAACCCAAAATGTTTAAATACTGTCTTCTTAGTCAAGCACACTTCTTCTAAGCATTTTGCACCCCTATTTGGCAAACAATTGGTGCAAATAATTATTTTGTAAGGATATTCTGCAGCATTCTGCTGAATAGGGGAGTTGGATACTATGCCTATCATGTTTTCGTTTGGAGATTTGATTGCAAAAAACAGTGCCACATATTTTGCATTCCAAACAGAATCAAAACATTATGTGTTTACTGTCCTTTCAGTTAGGATGTTGAACTACAGCAGTGCTGAAAACAGTGTTGAACCATCACTTCCAGTTACCTGTTCACAGTCAAAGCTGATATCCTCTGATCATCAGGATCAGTCAGTACTGTTTGAAGCTGCTGGGTACTGTGCAGGAGCACCACAGTGCAGTATTGCTGTCTCCCATTTCTCTCTTGCTCTCTTTGCTCCTATTTCATTACGTGCTTTACTGGCATGGCTGGTATTGGCTGCACATCCATACCATGATGCCATGTTCTCTGCTCATGCCACAGCGTGGAGAAGGAAGAAGGTTGCTAACATGGCAGGGGACTTCTTACAGTTGCTTTAGGTGAGCTCTCAGTAAAATGCTTCTCATGGCAGGCCACTGCTTTGGCTTTGATATGGAACATGTTTCTGAGGAGAGGAATGTCAAGGGTGATTTTTATTCCCTAATTACCTTTCTACTGTTATGTCATCGCATTCCTTGCATTGCTAAGCAGTGCAGCATCTCTCTCTCTCTGCAGCTCCTTTCTTCTCAGTGACAAACTGGGAGCTGTGGCATCTGGGTGATGGGCACTCTGGCATGGGTGATCCAAGCCCTGTCACTCTGGAGAGGCATTTGTTGC
This sequence comes from Merops nubicus, assembly GCF_000691845.1. Lineage (NCBI taxonomy): Eukaryota > Metazoa > Chordata > Aves > Coraciiformes > Meropidae > Merops > Merops nubicus. Next base: position 18,870 of record NW_008583351.1, on the reverse strand, counting down.
AGTTGAGGGAATGTGTGATCCATGATCTCCCCATCTCTGTCTCCCCCCATCAGTGTCTGCAGACCAACCCAGCCTATCCTTAAACTCGATTATGACCAAGAATTAGGTATGCCAGCATGAGGGGTGCTGGGCAGTTCTAGTCCTGTGATGACCCCCGTGTCATCACTGCCCAACCTAACTAATCTCAGATCTGGCTGAAAAGCTGCAGCCAGACTTTGTGCTGCAAGCTACGCCTGCTTTGTGTCCTTCAGAAAGGCACTGCTGGTAATGTGCACTCCTACAGAGAGGACCAGTGGTGCTGCTGGCCAGGGACAGAGCGCTGGAGTTCCAGCATCACTTTCTGACACACTGACAGAGAAAAATGAGAAGCCAGACTTAAAATGGGTATGGATCTGCTGTGGCCTGATGTACAAAAATCTGTAACTGATACAAAAAGGCAGAGAGTCAGGGCAGCTCCTCCAGAAGGAGACCCACGTTGAGATCCCTGCCAGTGTCCAAGTGGTGTGAGCAGCCGGGAAGGGAGAGGTGTGCTTGCAGAGGCAGAGCACGCTGCCACTCCACCCCAAGGGCCGAGGGGTTTCCCTCCCCTCAGATGCCTGCTCTGGTTGTTATTTCAGGCTGCAGTACTCCCACAGCACCTCTCCTCATACCCCTAATAAGCAATTAATCTAAATTATAGAGGTCCCAGCTCTCTTCTACCCATGTCTGTGGTGCTACTGGAAGAATGCTAAAGCTTTATGCCCACCATATGCTCGTAGGTGTTCAGAGTATAGGAAAAATGTTTAACTTGATGATGTCTGTTGCAGATGCAAAGCTTGCCTCTTCTTACAGATTGTAGAGCTGATGTTTGTTTTAAAATAGTCACAGCGCTGTTGTATCTTATTTAAAAGCACATTGCTGAAGGTGCAGAGGATATCCCTGTCCTCTGGTACTTTACTGTTAACTGACTTCAGCTGAAAGATGTGCTTGATTGTATGTCTGATTCCGGGCGATAGCCCAGGCACATTTTACATTAATAGCTCATAGGAATACAGGAGAGGACTCAGTGCCTTCAGTTCTCTATTTCCTTTTCAGTTTTCTGTCCCCTCTGGCAACTCCATGGCATCTAATAATTTCTCAATTCCTGAGGGGATGTTTTTATCCTTATTGATCATCTCTTTGCAGACTGTTCTTATGTGCTTGTGAACCTTACATTGCCAAAAGGTTTCTATAACCTCAGCACAGCAAATGTTCCATAATACCTTTCCTGGTGTTGTGTTTCATCTTGAATTCACATGAAAATTCCTTTCCTATGCCTTGTAAAGTATAGAGTATGGCTGATTTCTTTCTTACCTGTCAAAATTCACTTTTTAATCAAGTGGCCTTGAGCTCTTGCTAACAAGACTTGCACTAGCTATGGACACACGGGTGTTTTGTGTTCTTTAGGCTGCCTGGGGTTATCGAGCTCTGTAAAGGACTGTAGGAATAGAATTCAGTACACAAAAAGCTGTACAAGCCATGCAGTTTTCTAAAGCACACCCTCATGATATTTTTCTTTGATTTATGTCTTGCTGTTCTTTCCTGTTTTCTGAGCATGATGTTCATTTTTACAAGAGTCCTTAGGTTGTTTGGATATCTTTAGGGTGGAAGTGAGTTCATAGTTCTTCCAGTTTTGATCAAGTACATTATTTTTCTTTTTGAGCATATTATTTTTTAGTCCACTGTGTATTATTTCACATTTGTGAACATTTCATGCAGATAGAAAGCAGATGGAAAGTTTTATCAAATTGAGTAGGAGAGGCAGAATCACTTCACCCACCTGCTAGCCAGTTGGTGAGGCTGTGGTCTGAAAGAGCTTATTAGTTATTTTATTTATGTGGGAAAAACATGTAACCCAAGAGTCATGCAACTGGAAACACTTTGTATACACTACAAATCTTAAATGGACTCATAATATTTCATTTTGTTTATCAGTTTCATTTTTTTTCACTTATTTATATTTCTGACTTTTTTTTTCTTACATTTCTGATTCTGATCTTTTATGTGTATATATATATAATGGCTTTCTAGAGTTACAATGTTTATTATCATTTTATGTATACAAACCTTACTTTCACAGACATTTGAAAAAATAGATTTAAAACATAGTGTATAATTAGGAACATATTTAAAGCATTTCTATGTCCCAGAGCAAATTAAGCTATTGGATGAGAGTGTGACCTTGAGGTATGAGGGTTGTGATATAGGATTCAGGCAATGCAAGTATTATGGCAGCTTTCCTGTAGTTGCTCTCTATGTCCACATCTGTGATGTAGGCTACTAAAGGCACTTAGTCTTCATGAACCTGCTCTAAAACAGGAATAGCCAAGTTAATCCACAGCTTCTAAAAAAAAAAAAAAAAAAAGAAAAATTGAAAAATGCTTCTAATGCCAATAAATTATTTTTAGAAATTCTGAATTTATGGTAAGTCTGTGATTGATTTCAAAACTAAGAAGAAATCTAAACCAAAAAAAACAAACAAACAAACAAAATTTCTTGTCTGTTTGCTTTTGTGTCTGTATAACCTTTTGGTGAAGTGAAAGTCAGGGACAAGTGTAGCTGCTGCTGTTTCTTTATACTGCAAGCACATATTCAGGAAGGGAGGAAGGAATTATATTGCAAAGGAGAGGAGAAAACCACCTGAAAACTCAGGATATTTCTTGGTCTGTAACCATTTGTGTGTGCATGTGTGTTTCTAGCTATATTAATAGCTATATCTAAGTATTTTAAGGGCTGCAAGAATTTCTCTCATATATAGAATGCAGAAAATAAGCAGCTGATAGTTTTCCTTGTAAAAAAGATCATTATTATACAGGTTATTCAGAATTAACAGCTGACAATTTTGTTAGTCTCTTTTGGATCTTCAAAGAAAATGCTACGTATTTTGCATTGCAAACTGAGAGGAGGATCTCTGAGAAAGGAGATTTTTAATGAGACATTTATCATATGGTATCTTTATTCTCAGTTTATATCCAGCCCAAGCATCTAACGTGGAAAGTTATTCTCAGGTCTTACTGCTTACGGGGCATTCTGCAGAATTATCTGGTGACTTTTGTCCACCTACCAGTAAGATGCCAGTAGTGTGGTTTCAAACACATTTGTGAAATAATTTCCAGTTTGGAAATAGAGCTATCAAATGTTTTGCAAAATCTGTTGGTCCTTGTGTTATTTTGGAAAATGCAAAAACATCATCCATTTCAAAGACTTATTTGGAATTCTAAAATTATTATTTTGTTTAGCTAATTTCTCTTTCTTTCTGAAAATTTAAATTACCTTCCTTGCAGGAGGATTAATTAGCAAATTTGCCTGAAATTTCTGAAGATGAAGGTGTTACTTACAGGCTAACCAGTAGTCATTAATAAGATTCAGCATCTGTTTCTTCTGGCATGGAGCTACCTTTAACGTGAAATACATCAAAGAGACAGAGGGTGTTCAGCAAAGGCAGTAAGCTTCAGTAAAGCCAGTTGATTTCATAAACAGCACATAAGGCTGGCTCGCTTGCATTTTGTAGACTACTCTCTCTGGGCTCCAAGCATTGTTTGTAGCATCAGCCAGCCAAAATGCTTTCCAGTCAGTCCTTGGCTTTAAGATATTTTCAAATAATTAATAATCTGATTCTGTGTTCTTACATATAGAAGCTTCTGAAGCAAAGTTTTAGTTTGTAATTTCAAGTATTCATTTTAGTCCACTAATCTGCTCTGTATAGCATGGTAAATGTTGTGTTTCAAAATGCAGAATTTCTGAATAGGCATACAAAGTGAAAAGCTTTGGAAAATCAAACTCGATTTTAAAAGACATAACGCTGCTTACCAATATAAAAAGACATTTAAAATTATATTTATGACAATTTCAAAATTAAGATCATTATACATGTTAACTATGCACCATTTCTGTGCAAATAAATAAAATTTAACCCCAAATTTCTTTTTTTCCAGAGTGAGTTACCTTATCAAGCTCAGTCAACTTATTCTTGGTTTACAATAGTGAACATGCAACTTGAATTTATTCTTTGTGTTTATGAATGACAATTAAGGTACATGGATAAATCCTCTTAAGATTATATTGAATGCTCTGGAACTGAAGTTTGCAAAATGTGTAGTTGCCTCCTTAGAACTCCACTCAAAGGCTTCAGACTGTGTATCTCCTACTATTATGCAAATTTCAAATATTCTATTAATTTCTAAGTTTTAATTCTTTGATGAGGAAACATCATACATGTATATGGGAATATTTTTTTTTTTTTTAATACATCTAGGAACAGTTATGTGGATTTTTCTTTAATCCCCAAAATACCTCTTTTTGGTAATTCTTGACTCTGTGCAACTGTATTTGGAAAAAAAAAAAGAGCATTATTTCTGTGTTGTACAGCAGCATTGGAGGTAGGTTTGCTTTCGGATCTCTGTTGTATGTTAGATGTTCTCCATTTAAAATACAAGTTGAACTGCTATTGTTATAGCTAAGGGTAGAAAGGAAGAAAGCCACTATTTTCAGAAAAAGCATAGCTGGAATTCTTTTAATATAGTCCAGGAAATTTAGGGTGTCAGGGTCAGTTACTCTTCCTGATGAAAATACGAAAGTGTTCGAAAATGTGTATGAATAATTCCTCATACATTGTTTCATGTGTTAGCAAGTTGTTTACAATTCTATCCTGATTTTCTTGCATTTTATGTATTGTTTGAATTATTCACTGGACTAATTTCCTTGAGCAGTTTTTGAGCATCCTGTAATTCGTGAGTAGTTGATTGCAAGTGTTCACTGCTAAACATGTGCTTTGTTGTCCTTGGGGTGCTCTCACTGATGTCAAGCATGATGTTTGCTCTTGAATGTCTAGAGGTAGTTGATTGCAATTTAAAATTTGAAGTTTACTTCTCACAAAGTTTGTTTCCACTTAAAATCTGATGATTCTGTGGAAACTCTGTAGTATGCTGGCATAGTAGAATATTTATGAAAATTAAACCCAATAGGAGCAGTAAACAGATCAAATAAAAAACTCACAGTACTCTATTATGCAGCATAATTCAAGCCCTGTTTTTATTTTTACAATTGTATTTGCAACAAAACCAACTATTTGTTTTGGCTGAACACGTTGTTGAAAAGTTCCTCTTTTTTTGCCACTAATGTTAGAAGGCTACAGGTGCTTGACCTGTGTTGCTTACCTGCTGTAATACTGCTTGTTTGCTTCTCCCTGTTAGGAACTTTCAGGCCGGGGGGCTGAAGGAAGGAGATTACAGTTTTATTTGGAGCGTTTCAGAGAGGGCTTACACTTTGTGGTTGTCCAGGCATTAACAACACAGTCCGGGTTTGGCCAAGTGCTATGTAATGCATGCCTACATGTGAATTTTTAGCCTACTTCAAAACCCAGCAACAATATAATCTGTGTCCTAAAATGGAATGCTCTCTCTAAAAGAATTTAAGTAATGTCAGCCTACAACACTAGCCCTCCTTCTGAAGTCGGTTAAACAGAAAATAGTGAATTTATGGAGCTGGGAAAAACTTAACTAAAAATCACAAGGAAAAATGGAAGATTACAGTATACTTCCTGATGTCTAATTGTAGTTTGGGTTGTGTCATGAATCCAGAAGTTAGACTGATGAGGTTTCTGGGGACTTGAGCTAGCATGCTAGAGACAGAAAAGCCCTATTTTCACCTAACTTTTCTAGCAGTCATTAATACTGTGCCTGAGGCAGACCAGAAATCAGCCATTGTTCCTTCAAAGTTAAAAGTTGCTGGGGCTTACTGCTAACAGAGACAGTAAACCATCTATTTGCAGTTTTGCACCTCTAATTTGACTTTCCTGATGACACTCAGAGCAGAATTCACAGCAGACCGAGTTGAGTACTGTATAATTTAAATAGTAACACAGCCAGGTCAGCAAGTGGCCTCATCGTGGGCATTTGCTGTTTACTGTGATTTCAAGGGGTTTTGTTCTTCTGTTCTCAGTTCTATGTGCTGGGTTTACAACATGAAACCCTCGTTAGCGTTAATGACAACTCTGGAAATGCTGGAAAAGAAACTGCATGGAGCCATGAAAGCTGTAACAAAAGTCTGTAGAAATTTGCAGTGCAGCCAAATGTGAGATACAAGGGCAAATCATACACAGCAAATGGTAGATGCAAAGAGCCAGAAAAGCATTTTAAGAGCTCTCTGAGGCATTTTTCTCTCCCTCTTGTAAAGAGCCTATAGACTGTCCTAACAATAATGACTGGTTGCTGTTAAGGGTCTGTCATCTCTGGGGCATCTATGAATCCTACAAAACAGCCACGTGACATTACTTCTCCAGCTTAAAAGCACACCTTAAGCTGTATTATGAGAAAGAGAAAACCATTTCAGCAACGTGCTGATATTTTTTGCCTTCAGTGGTTTGGTGGTGGGAAAAAGTAAAATTGAGGAGTGTTGAAAGACCCTGGCATATGATTTATTACTCCACCAGGATGCTGAAAGGATAAAAGCCCCTTGAAAACCACATTCTGAGGGGCAGCTAAAGGAGTAGGGAAGACTGGAGAACTGACCTATGGGGAAACTGAAATTGTATTTTTTCATTGTCCTGGAGGAAACTGTGGTTAAGTTTTTTGCCAACAGACAACATGGAGCTAGAAAGCAAGAAGTCAAGGATGACATTTAGAGAGATATTTCATTTTGCAGCAGGCCATCAGCTTCACTTGCATTCTTTTCCCTGTTGGTCATTTCTCCAGCTCTCTTTTGACTTCAAAGAGCAGTCACAAACTGCATATTCTGAGAGTGTGCAAGCATAATATGAAGCCCCTTGGGAAAAGCAGATGTGCCACCCTAAGAGCTGAACTGTATTTTATGGACTAAGTTACAAATTTTGCTAAGAGTACCTTAAAAATGGGAATGGAGAGGTGCAACTCCAGAAGTTCTTATCTTTAAGGTCCAGAGATAATCGAGTAGACATAATAACTCTGTGTTATTTACTAGTCTTCCATTGGTACACATGCATACTTATGATTCTGCTTGCTGTAGAAGATAAAACTAACATCTGTGTTCTATGCCAGCTGTTGTGTTTTGGTTTATTTTTCTCTTGAAATAGGAGATACACTTCTTGTTAGACCTGAATTCTGTGCTTTAGCCTGCCATGACAATAAAGCACATAGGAGTTGTGTCAAACTAGGCCTGACTTCCTCCTAGGGAATAATTTCACTTTACAAAATCAACATATAATTACCTAAAATTTGCCACAGGAAAATACTTTATGTTTTTAAAATTATTTCCCCTTTAAAAGAAACTTGCTATGGAAGGGAAAGTCCACATTTAAAAACTGAAGGTTGGTTGTGTTGTTTGGAAGGGATGGAATGAGAGAAGCTACTGCATTACGAAGCCCAGGACTGTATGTGCACAACTCCTCTGTGTATTTGCAGAATACCACCCCTCATGCAGAAGAAATAGGAGGACATTTTCCTTTTGTTTGTCTTGGTTCCTAGATTTTACAAGTTCATGTATCCCTTTCTTGCCAGTCAGCAGCCAATCAGAGATCAGATTTTCATGCTATACTGGGAAGGGTTCTAATGACCTTTTTCTGTGGTCTTTGTGGTCTTTGCACACTATATGGTGCAGCAAAAGTTTTGCTGTGTTGTGACAAAAAGCTGTGTTAACAATAACAAACTGTAAGTCTCCTTGCTACTGCAGATGACTCAAAGGTTAATTGCTACTGTTAATGTAATGGCCACAGCCAGAGAAAGCTTTCAGCAACAGGGCGTTTTGTAACTGGCATCTCACTGTTAAATTTCTCTCTAACCCAAGTCTTGCTGATTTTTTTTCAAGGCACCACACGTCAGTAAATAGAGCTCTGTAGACAGACACACAGTCAGGATGAACAGATAGCAAGTCTTTCTGTGGCTGTCAACAGATGACACAATGGGATATATCATATTTGGTGAAAGCAACAAAGTAAAGAGAGTTCAAAAAAAAAGGAGGAGAGAGAAGAAAAGTTAGAGCAAAATGTTCTATTTCACTTCCCCTGAGCAAACATGTAATTTCCATGATTTCTTTTTAATGACTCTCTTCTGAAGCTAGTAGGTACTGATTTATGAAAAGCTGTAAAAGATCAGGTGGAACCCTGCAGGACATCGTTTACAGCTGCACGGATTGCAACCCGTCTAATTTGTCTAGTAAAGTGTGAGCTCATGGCACACATCACCCAGACCATAAATTTCATGTTCAGACCTTCTGTCTAGGGGCTGGGTCAGGGGGGAAAAAAACTGCCGATGTGTGCAGATGCTCTGAAAGCCCAGCTTTCCCTTGCTGCATCCAAGGAGACATCACAGACTCTTCGCAGTGAGACAAATTCCTCTTCATTGATAAACTGTCCAGATGTCCTCTCTGAGGAGGAAAGTAACTAATTTTTGTTTTGAATCCTACAAGGAGAAAAATGATACTTTACAGTGCTGGTTATTCTGAGGTCACTTGCATTAAAATTAGGTCATATTTTTTGTCTTCATGATACTTTGATCCAAGTAATAAACATAAAAGCTCTTTTGGGCCACTCTAATTCCTAATCCTAGAGACCTGTTCTATTTCAACTTGTTTATACATTTTTTTTTCATTAGTGATTCTTGAGTCAGGCTTTGTTTTATTAGATTTAAGCTAAAAAGACCTACTAGGCTGGGGGAAAAAAAATTCTCCATGCTTTATCACTAAGAACACTTCATAAATACTCTTAATAAATGTCTTGGGATTCCAGGCACTATACCCAGAAAACTATAAATAAAAAGCATTGGCTCTTCATGGTACAAACAGTAGTCAGGGAGATGCAGACTGTAGAGCTACTGAATAAAAATATCTTGTGTCTGATTATCAGACTTGAGCCTTTAACTGGAGACCGTTTAAAGCTGTGTATCACATCATAGGTGCCTAAGATCTGTTTTTAGCTTGAGAACAGTAACCTGAATTGTGCTGCGAGGTCTGTCCTCCTCTCAGTCTTTGCGTCAGAATGGCCACGCTGTGCTTTCCTTGCTTCAGTATTCTGGGGTCAGAGCAGGTTTCTTGTGTCTTCTGTTGCTTTCTACCTATGGCTGTTCCCAGAATGTGAGATCTGTGGTTATTGCCAGTGGATATGACCTTTTCCAGCAGCTTGTCCTGACTGGGCTCCAGGGGGAAAGTAGTCAGGCGAAAGGTGTCCCGTCAGGTACATCACTGCTCTGAAACCTGGTGAAAATTGATGGTGAATCTACAGCAGTGTTATGTCCATTTGTTGTGTTGAAGTTAAGATTTTTCAAGCATCTAATGAGCTCTTTAACTACGGCCTGCAATCCCAGAAGGGAAGAAGATTTTAAAATAATTTTCTGAGGCTTCTTTAGAAATCAGCTGATTTATAATAGTTGGCAAAACATTGGAAGTAAAAGGTGCTCTTTAATATGTAGCCAATACCAAAAGTTATTTTTTCATAAAGCTATATTGTTCTTTCTTCAGAGGTAGAAGGTAAAAGTCTTAGTGTAACTGATGTGGTATCTGATTCCAGGGCAAGCCAGATATACTGCAGGATTATGCTATTGTAGTGCTGCTAATCTTGATGAAACTTGTTAAAACTTGTGCTGGGATTGAGAAGTTTTCTTTGGAATTTTGAGGCTGCTCATGAGCTTAAATTCACCAGTATTTAAATACTTTGTTCTCTTCGGTACCTTTACAATCTCACCCCATTTATGTTTTTTTTTTCCAGCACTCAGAGATATTTTCCTCTACTAGGAGCCATCACCTACCCATTACACTGTGTAATCACTGTCTTTAAATTGTGGTGTTAGCTTAACCACCTCTCATTTTCACTTCTTTGCAGTGACAAAAGTCACTTCAGATGGATTTAGCTGTAGTAGTCAGGCTCCTGTGCACATGTTGTTTGACTAGAGCCACAGGGAAAAAGAATTATGGGGCAGAAAAGAGGCTGTAAAGTTGCAGTGATAACTGCTTTGAACATCCTCTAGTTCAGTCTTCTGCACTCAGGTAGCACATCTAAGCTAAGCTTAGCTTTAAGCCTGAGACAAATGGAGCATGTATGTTTCTGAATGGGGGCTAAAAAACTGTCTAGTATGTAAATATGTTTATCATTGAAGGGAAAAATGCAGAAACAGAGTCAAAGATACCATCATGGTACTGATTAGCACTGAGAGAGAAGAGTATCTAGAATTAGTAAGATGTCTTGTCAATAGGAAGAAATTACTGATCCTATTGCTATGCAGTGTCTTCTCACAGACCTTAGAATAAGACAGCAAGTCAGCAAGGTGCAACAACTGAGGAGAGGTTCACCTCTCTCTCAGAGCTAGACGTCTCCCCCAAGCTGCTTGCCTGGAAGACCTGTTTCAGAGAGGACAGATCCCCTGCCTGGAAATGCCTGTGTCTCTCCGTGGACTACAGCAATAGTTAAGAGAAGTAACTGGGTCTGTTTGTGGTATTTTTCAATGACTGCAGCAAAGTGTGGTAGAGCCTAACTGTAGTGACTTCATAAGGAAGGGCTGGCATTTATTTTCGGTCTTGATGCTCTCAAATAAAAAGTTACAGTATGCTCACAAGACCATGAAAACATGAGTATTCATACCAGACAGAAATTAATTTCTGGATCAATACAGAAACAGCAATTTTTTCCATTTGCAATATAAAAAGTGTAGTGTCAGTTCCAATATATTACTTCTTGACAAGAAATTATAGATCTAATCATTATTTTGAGAAGTATATTTTTTTTTCTCAATAGCTCCTAGAATCATAGAATCATTTCAGTTGGAAAAGACCTTTAAGATCATCAAGCCCAACCATTAACCTTACACTACCAAGTCCACTTCTAAACCATGTCGCTGCGCACCTCATCTACACATGTTTTAAATAAATCCAGGGATGGTGACTCCACCACTTCCCTGTGCAGCCTGTTCTAATGCTTGACAACCCCTTTGGTGAAAAAGATTTTCTTAATATCCAATCTAAACCTCCTCTGGCACATCTTGAGGCCATTTCCACTTGTTTTAATTGTTCACTTGTTACCTATGAGAAGAGACGTGCACCCACCTGTCTACAGCCTCCTTTCAGGTAGTTGTGATAAGGTCTCCCCTGAGCCTCCTTTTGTCCAGGCCAAGCCACCTCAATTCCCTCAGCCACTCCTTGTAAGACTTGTGCTCTAGAGCCTTCACTAGGTTTGTTGCCCTTTGAACACGCTCCAGAACCTCAATGTCTTTCTTGTAGTGACTTTATTAGCTCTGTTGCCCTTCTCTGGACACTCTCCAGAAACTTTCTTGTAGTGAGGGGCCCAGAACTGAACACTGTACTCAAGGTGCAGCCTCACCAGTGCTGAGTACAGGGCCATAATCACTTCCCTAGTCCTGCTGGCCATGCTGTTCCTGATACAAGCTAGGATGCTGTTGGCTTTCTTGGCCACAGGGCCCACTGCTGGCTCATGTTCACGTGACTGTTGATAACATCCTCAGGTCCTTTTCTGATAGTAGGTAGGCTACAGGTAGTCTTAGGCAGGTGGAAAAAGGTTTAAATGGATAAAGAAGTATGGACGTATATTTTCTTTGATTCATTGTGCTGATTTTGTTCTGTACCAGTTTCTTAATCGTTTTCTAAGTAAAGATCTTGGACAGAAATCATACTAGTTCAACACCATTCATGAGCACCAAGTTAATTCCAAAGGCAGGAGATGATTCAGTTCTTACTTCTAAATTATTTGTCTAATATCCTTATGGAAGTTTCTGGCCTAGCATGAACATCAGTTTTAAACTAGACATGGCAATTGCATTTTTCATTTGACTAAGCATATTTAATAACAAATTTACTCATTTCTGCCTCTGTGCACTGCAGGATGCAAGTCTTGTGCAGTTACCTTTGTCTGACAAATTCACTTAACTTGATTTTTAGACTTGATACAATTTTTTTAAAGCCATTACTTTTATATCATTTGTGCTATTAACTTATTAGCAGCATTTAGGATTTGTCAATGGACTGCAATACTCTGAATATTTTATATGTGTAGATTCTACCAACATGCTCAACCTGGAGTCTAGAGTTAAACTGTAAGGTAATGATAAACTTCGTGAATTGGTGATGCTTCCTCTATTTAAATGTGGGCATGACAAGCTGGTGCACTTAAGCAAGATGATTATGCAGCATTCACCAGAGCTGCCAGTGTGAGTACATGTGGTGGCCTCAGCAGCAGATAACTTCCACAGATGAGCAGAAATGCCATGTCTAGCCTGGAAGCTCCTGCTGATGCCAGTACTAAGTTTAGATACAAAATAAATCCATACATGTCCTTGCTCCCTAACTTTCATCGCGTTCTTTTTTGTTTCAGGCCATCAAATCTTCTCCTGGACCAAAGTAACATTGACATTTCAGCCTTCCGCACAACAGGTGATTGGCTCAACGGTTTTCGGACAGGCCAGTGCAAAGACATTTTCACAGGCGTGGAGTACAGCACCTGTGATACAATAGCCAAGATTTCTACAGAGTAAGTTTGAATTGACTACAGCTCTTCGACTTTGGTTGTGACTTGAGGTACAAATTTAAGCATAAGAGTAGTGGTTTTATATGGAGTTTCCAGTTTTTAGCTAAAATATTCTTATACTTAAAGAGACAAATGTAAATTATTATTGCAGTTGCAATACGTGTGCAGGAACCCTAGATGCTCTGGTGACTACATGAAGGCCATGGTCCCACAGCTTTTTCTTACTGATGACAAGCAAAATTTCTATTTTCTTCTGAAACACTAGCACTGTGTATCATCTGGTACACCAGCATCACTTTCTTTCATGGTTTAGGAGTTTCTCTGTTTATACTTTATAATCTGCCCTTTAAATGGGGTATCCTCACAGCAGACACAGGTACCAGTCTTTTCCTTTACTGCCTATGCTATATTCCATAAAAAATCATGTGAGACAGAGTAAGATCTTTGTAGCTGCTTTCCTCGTACATACTCATAACTATTCAGACGCTGAACTCCCTCTGGCCTCTAGTTTTGACATTTAAATGTACTAAGCTTGGAAGTTTACAACTTGCAAGTTTATTGCATTTAAATGCAATCCATCTTTGTTCTTGTGACAAGGAAGAGCAGGATAATGTTGTCACAGCACCTGAAAAGGCATCAAGCACAGTTATGAACTTAGTGCCAAAGGAATTCTCAGTTCCCTGTTGAGCTAGCTGGACACCTGAGACGTTATGGAAAAGTAAGCAGAAGCTGCCATACCAACAATTAAACACAACAATGCCATTAATTACTGTATTATTGCAACAATAAAAGGCTGCTAATGGATTTTTATAACAATTACCCTTTGGGGACAGTGCAGAAATCCTCTAGGAATGCTCAATTTCCTGTGAACCACTGGTTAATTAGCCCTTCACAGGTGTTAAACCACTTCTGTGTTGCCCAAGGAACAAGGAGACTGACGACCTGGAGAAATGAAAAGTGGAAGGCATGGCAGACACTGGAGCCTGGCGTATAGCCATTAGTCTCAGGGCTGGTACCAGAGTTAAGACGACCTTCAGAGGGCTCAGCACATAGTGGTGAGATGTCAGCACTGCTCCGGAAAAGCAATCAGGCTGACAGGGGGATGGAGATGTCAGAGGCTCAAGATTGCAGCTGGCCCAGAAGTGAACACCTTGCCCCTAAATCCCAGTGCATGTATCACTGGAGAACACTGTTTCATTGTCTTTTCTGCCAGCTAAGCAAACACAACAAGGCTAAATGAGCTTTTACTCCTTTTTTTGTGTCCTCCTGCTGGTTTCATACAGTGACGTTCAATATTTTTTGGACCAGGGTTTGTATTTCAGCAATATCACCATACCTGGAGCCTCTTCCAATGCAGCAATGCAAGATTAGTGTGTTGGTTGCTGTCTGCTCACATCAGCACTGGGAAGCACAGACAACACGCTTGCTCACTCAATGCATCTTCTCTTTCTTTCAGTGACGTGAAGAAAGTCGGCGTCACAGTTGTGGGGCCTCAAAAGAAGATTGTTAGCAGTATCAAAGCTCTAGAAACTCATACAAAGAACAACCCTGTTCCTGTGTAAGGTACCAAAATGACGTGGCTCAGGAGAGAAAAAAAGAGAAAAGTTACGTCAGAGGGCAAAAATGACGGCTGATAAGTGGCAGAATTTAAAAGAGTCCTTTGCAACAGCTTTGGAAACATGATGATTGAAATTTCAAACCCACTGAGACACTCAAATATTGAGTATAAATGCCTTAAAAATAGGAGCGAACTTGTTTTCTATCTGTTAATCCTAAAGGGTGGGTGCTCTTGACTGACTGTTAATGCAGATAGTAAATTTCAAAAGAAAAAAAAAGTAAAAAATCCTTCCAAGTAAAAACCAGTGATACTAAAACTTAGAGCCATTTGAGTATTAAGTGACTGAGTAACACAAAAAACCCATGGACATAAAAGCTGTGTATTTGATCTATACAGCAAACAAGAAGAAAGAAAGACTTGCAGTATTTTTATACAGAAGAGATCTGTAACAGGTATTTTATTTCTTTAAAAGCAACGAAAATAGAGGACTATACCTCACAACCTGTCTGGCCATATTTACTATAATGTCATTGTAACATGCTATTTCAACTTCAGAAAGGAACACAAAAATAAAGTTTGTAGCTATTTTGAGTTAGTTGACAAAAGATTTTTGCCATTATGTTAGCTTCCCTTATTGTGTTCATTTAAATAGAAACAAGTCTTAATTTTGAAAAGGCTTATTTCTTTTGGTTTAGTTTTGTTTTTTTTTTTTTTCATTATTGTTTGTATTTATGCTTAAATACCTTAACCTGGCTGTATTATTGCCAAGTGCCAAATGTTATCCAAACTTCATTGGTTCAGCCTGAGAAATTGTCTGAGGGTGAATTACTACATCATATATGAAATACAGAAGGAAAGAAAGATGGTCTTTTTTCCAGCAAAGCATGTGGACTTATTGAGATTCCTTCCATTTGCTGTGAGTGATATTTTAACCCAGGCTTGAGTTTTGGCAGGGTTGTGTGCATATTGATCTTCAGATCGGTATCTGCCCTGGTCAAGCCTATAGATCTCGTTTACTTTCCAAAGGCCTGCTTTCCTGTGACAATAAGAACCCCTATTCTCAGGTGGTGTTCAGGTGGGAGATTTGCCGAGGTGACGTGAAGATGAGTCGGGGTTGCATCCTGCAGTAACTGCGGATGCTTTCTGAGTTCACTGAGGAGTAGTCCATTTCTGCCTTCTGGCTGGCTGGCTTGGCTCCCAAAGCTGGGAACTGGGTGGTCTCCTACCATGTGGGCAGCTGCTGGTAGTGACACTGAGGTCTTGACTTGCAGCCAAGGGTAAGTAGATTGTTTAAAAGGATGACTTAACCTGTGATATGAGGCTTTGGTATGTAATTTTACCTAAGTCTGAGCTAGAAGACAGGAAAATTTAATTTTCTCTACAGGAGTATTTAATTTTTGGCACAGGTTCATTAGGCACCTGTTCCTTGAAAGAAAGCAAAAAGAAGCCTATCTTTAAGAGAGCATTCACATTTCTCAGTGGAAAAAGGAGCCTGGAAGGTGGGGTTTGAGAGCCCTCCTCCATCTTCAGCATCCTGCTGCTCTGGAGCATGTCATTCCCTATTCTGAGCAGTCACAACTCTTCACTCTGAAAATGAGTAGTTTAAATCACAGTATAAAGCACTTCTGCCACATCTAGGTGAGATTCTTAACGCTCTAGGTGTGATGCCAGGCATGCAGACTAGATGCCAGGCTTTGGGCACTAGTGGAGACCACTCTGATTCCCTGCTTGCCATGCTGGAATCCAAACCTGATTCTAATGAAAAACAGTGAATCTCTGAAAGTCCAAGGCAGGGTGGGAGGCAGATGACTGTATGGCATGCCACCTTCTGCTCTGCATGCATATGCAGGTAACTAGTCATGCTTTCTTTCTTGTATTGGTTTGTTTTCTGAAGTTCATTGTAGCATAGGGCACATAAGTAAGGGAAGAATCAGTTCCTACGATATGTGTGGCTGAATCGGCTTTTAAGTTGTTCTTCATAGGTCCAGGACTTATAAAATGTAGAGACACAATGTTTATCACATATTGCTAAGTAGAAGCAGAATTAGAGACTTTTTAATGTTGGCAGTGAGCATGCTGTAAAGGACTGGATTTGAAACACATTCACAGGATAATTATTAGTAATACGTTCTCAAATAAAAATGAATGGGTCTTAAAGTAAGTTGAAATAAAAAAGGAAAAATGGAAGAAAATTAAAATAAAGCATGTAAGATGTAATAAACCTTTCTCCTTATCTGCCACAATCTAACATGAAAATGAAGCATGCTGAATAGAAAAGATGTATTTTCCATTGCTGAGTTCATTCAGAATCTTTCTATTCTCCAGTTTGAGACTGGTCTATATCAGACATTTTTAGTGAATTTAAGTCACCAAAATCCATTTGCAGACATTGTCTGTGTGGGGACAGCTTTTTATCACATATTCCTCATGACATTTCTCTTCGGCTTCATTCCACTGCTGGAGAGTGGGAGTGAGTGAGGGGGCTGGGATGGGGAGAAAACATCTGTAAATTGCTTCGGAAAACACAGAACCAGTTCTTAGAGTTTTAGATGACAACTGAAAACTTTGCACCAACCACCCTCAATTTTCTCAGTATCTTGTCATGTTCCTTGCCCACTGTTTGAGCATGCCCAGCATAAAAGATTAAATCTCACTGATGCTTGGGAAAAAAGAAACTCAATTTTGCTCTTCTTTGCTACTAGAAGTAGAGTTTTAAAATACATTTCGTTTTCTCACCGTCAAAAGTTGATTTGTACTGTAAGTGGCCTCTGTTGCAAGCATCCTATACTCCCTGTCCCCGTGTACATATGTATACATAGCAGTGTACAATTCTTCATTGTGGAGTAGAGATACTAGAATTTGTGTGGCCATCTTCCTGTACAGGACTTGCATCAGTTAATGACATCAAGCAAAATGCGACTGCTCATAAAATGACATGCCGTATTATTGGTTTTGTATCTTTAAATATAGTTTCCATTTTATTTATTTCTGCTAACATTTCTAGTTTTGTGCTGTTACTTAGCATTCAATAAGCAATGTATAGATGTGATTTGATTGGCAATATGTATTTACTTTAACTTGTATTTCAAAGCATTACTTACTCATTTAGATTATATATTGTGCAATTGTAGATGGCCTCTTACTAATGTAAAATGATTTGTAGTGGAAACATTTATATTTTTATAATAAACATAATGAAAGTATTTTTTACATACTGGAATACTGAGGTGATTGCTTGGAGGACAAAGTAAATTTATTTGATTAGAGAGGTGTGATGAAATTGTAATCAAATATGGATAAAATCTGAGTGTTAAAGCATGAGTTCGGAGTGAAAGCTAGATATTACCTATATTATCTATCAAAAGAAACAAGTAGTGCAGGTTTTAACCTTAGACAGACCAGCATTTGTGCTAAACCGATTTATATCAGTCAAATACTTTACTTTCTTCATGCATATGGGAAAACATTGTCTACTACAGCCTGCCTATGGGATATTGAAAAAGCTGTCATTTATTTTAGTTGTGACAAGTATTTCCAAACCTTTGCTTTTTTTCCTCCCTTGCCAGTGAACCTCTTTTCATCTTATTACTATGTTGAATCCAGTAAAAGATGTACTTTTCAACAAAATAAAAAAGCCCACCGCATACTGTAATTTAACCCCATGATCATTTCTTGCCTCTGAGTATCTGTATTAGATAATATTTTGTTCCTGTTTTGTTATGTCCCTTCCAAGTCGTTCCTGTATGCTTCACTGAAGTACAGTGTCTTTCAAAATGCCAACACACAACCCAACTTTGCATCTCAGGAATTATCTTCCTAGAAAAGCAGGAGTGGTTTGAATGTTCGCCAGTTACTTGAGAAGTGAAGTTACAGGATCTTTCTGTACCATAAACAATTTTGCATGCTTTTGTATATTACTGTGCTTATTTGGTGCAAAATAATGAATCATATACTTGTCCTGGAGTCTGTAAGTTGATAAACTTTATGGATGTGGATGTGGATAATTTTTTTTTTTTTCCCCACTGCAGTTTGTCTTTTTATCCTTAATAGAAAGGGGAATCATCAAGAAGAGCTACCCAGAACTGCACTTAACTTTAAATGACAGCAGCTGGACTGAAATCCACTTTTTCTTTGTAACCCTAGTATGTCTCATGCTGTGCTGCAGTAGGTACATATGGTGCCATTTTAACTTCTAATGAATGGGTTTCGATGCTTATACTTGAAGGACAGGGAAGCATCTGTGTTGGTCTAATCTATGCAATATGCAAACTATTTACATTGGGAGTAGGTTTCACTTCACCAGTTGTGTTACACTGACTTGCATCTGTCCCTTTAACCTTTACTGTTGCATTGTATTTGCTTTATATCCCAAAGGGCGCAGTGGATATTAATAAGTTTATAACCGTTGCATTTATTATAAAGTGGTATTGCTGCCATTTCATAACTGGCTGTATTAGGATGCATTCATACAAAAAGCAGCAGAACAAACAAATACCTTGCAACCCACCACCATGTCTCAAATCTCCAGCTCACATCTGGAGGGATAAATGGCTGATAATTGGTTCCACAAATTCAGATTTTTTTTTTTTTTTTTAAATTAATGTCCAAGTGATGTTCTTCTGCTTTGCATTCCTTCTGAAGGGTGATGTCCAGATCTGGATATCTATACCAGTAAAAGCCTAAGCAGTGTCAATGGAATCGGACAGTTACTTCCACTGTCTCACATAAGCCACTCCTGTAAATTCAGACAGATATCCATACTGTTGACTTCCCTTCATTTTCTGAGCCACTGTAACGTCTCAAATTCTTCCTAAACCAGCACTGATGGGCCAGTAACTCCCTGTTTATATATATA